>NC_082724.1:14249454-14316954 GCF_030144855.1 Hypanus sabinus
ATGATTAGGCTCAGGTTAAATCGAGAGATTGCTGGGCGGCGCATCTCGAGCGGCTGGAAGGCCCTGTGTCGCTCTTTATCTCAATAAATAAATAAGTATTTTCAAAGGTGTACTAATGTATTTTGCTGCCAGCTCCCAATAATAAGAAAAGCTGAAAATTACAATTAGAGTATATGGGTATATCTTATTGTAATATATTTTTTTTTTATTAATTGTAATGTGCTGCTGTGTGTCAATAAATTTCAAGACTTGTGTTGGTGATATTAATTCTGATTCTGTATAATTAGCGTTTTTTTAAAGTATTCAATTACATAATAAAGAATGGTAAAGTTTTTTTTACCAAAAATGTATACAGTAGTCCACCACTGACAATATTTAAATTGACCAAAGTCAAAATTTACAGACACTGTAAATGTGAAATAAAGACAGAAAGTAATGTAAACACTCATCAATTCAGACAGTATTTGTGGAGAAAAAAGCAGAGTTATTAAGTTCAAAGTAAGTTTATTATCAAAGTACGTACATGTCACCATATACAACACTGAGTTTCTTTTTCTTGCAGGCATACTCAGTAAAGCCAAGAACCATAATAGAATCAATGAAAGACCACACCGGAAGTGTGGGCAAAATACCAATGTGCAAAACACAAACTGTGAGTACAAAAGATAGATAGTTAGATGGATGGATAAATAAGTAAATGAATAAATAAGCAAGCAATAACTATTGAAAGCTATTGAGAAGAAGAATCATTGAAAATGAGTCCATAGGTAGTGGCATCAGTTCAGTGATGGGATGAGTGATGTTATCCCCACTGATTTCTTTGCTGTGTGGCTGCCTGTAAGGAGGCAAATTTCAAGGTTGTATAGTATTACCCTCTCTGGATCAAAAAAGTATTATTATATAGTAAACATCGATAAATACTTTGAACTTTAATGTATGGACAATATTTACTATAAATAAATCAAATTTTGCACATGTTTACATGGATTACATAAGCAGATGTTTTTCTACAAACTTATTTCCAATTAAGTAAAATAGTTTAAGCAGAGCTCAGCAGGCCAGGCAACAACTATGGAAAAGAGTAAACAGCTGACATTTCAGACTGAGAGCCTTCATCAGATCTGACGAATTGTCTCGGCCTAGAATGTTGACTGTTTACTCCTTTCCATAGTTGCTGCCTGACCTGCTGAGTTCCTCCAGCATTGTGTGTGTGCGTGTGTGTGTGTGTGTTTTTTCAGCATCTGCAGATTTCCTCCTGTAAATGGTTCAAGAGCTTGATGGCTGAAGAGTAGTTACTGTTCCTGAAGCTGGTAGTTTGAGTCCTAAGGCTAACATTTAAAGTCAACAATCTTCCACTGAGAAGCATTTTGAAAATGAATCTGGCCCTGTTTTCTGTTTCTCTGATGCAGCACAAAACTGCAGAATAAGATAAAGAACAGAATAAACATAAATACGTAAGATAGCTTATATATGTTGATTGTTTAATTGTCAATAAAGTGACACTAGACACGGGAGTATCTGCTCATAAGGTGACTCTGAAAGGAAATTAGAAAGTAGTGCTGGTGGGGTAGGTTGGTGGGTGGAGATGCTGAACAGTACTACTGCTTGGGGAATATCTTATAACCTGATTCTTAACTAAATACCCTGGACATACTTCGAACATTTTCTTAACTGAAGTGGCTGTGGAATGGATACGCTGCTGGCCTGCCAAATGACTGTTCTGAAGTATCGGAAAAAGAAGTCTTATAGGGTAAAAATACTTTTGCAGAGGAGCATTCAGTCCTGTACCATTAGTAGTAATTATAATTACGTCTTTGTTTTCCAAAAGGGGCATGTCAGTGCGGACAATGATTACGTGTAAGTTGTTAACTTGAGGCCCTCCGTTGGTCAGTGTCGGTCATGAATGTTGCGTCCCAGCTGTCTACGTGAAAAGCAAGCCAGGCCTGTACAATATGGAGAGCGTGCCGCGGCTCATGAGGCAGGCTTCCCCTCTCCACGCAGCCGATGAATTCAAAAGAATGGCAGGGACCGATACAGTTTGGCACAGCCGCGTCCGCAGTCAACGGTGAACTCAACTTAGGACTGCCATAGGGACTCCAGCTATGGATTCTTCCCCAGGGTTTACTCCTGAAGCCTCTTCTATGAGTGAGTAGGGCCACAGGACAGCAGAGGTTTGAGCTCAAACTTTTCCTTCTCCTAGATAAGCTGCCAACCACCACTGACAATGCCCATCTGAACCTAAGCAATTTGTTTTAAGGTGCCAATAACCCGCCTTTGCCCCTCCTCCTGTCCGTGGATATAGTTCTACCATGCTTAGTGGCACACACAAAGGCCAGGAGCTGGACTTGGTTGTCAGAGGTTATTTGAGGTGCATGCCATTGAGAGTATTTAATATGCAGTGTGAGCTTATCCCCACTACCACCCCCAGCTATGACAACCTTAACAAACCAAGTTATTAACACACGGAAAAAATCCACTTGAAGCTCAATGGTGAGCAGAAACACAGAGAAATTGCTTAAAAGAATAGTTAATCATCATTTCAATATCTCCTTTTATAATAATTCACCAGTAAGGTGGACTTGCCTTTGACACTTATCCATAATTATTTTGATATTTAAATATTTCTGTTTGTGATACTCTTGCTAATTAGTAAATTAATAATGCAATGAGTCGAAACACTTAAATGTTTTTGTGAAAATAGTGATCTTATTTGACACAATCTGATTATCATTATTCTTCCGTACTTTTTACTGTGGGATTAGAACAACATCCAATATAATCCTTAGTTTATTTGCCTATTATTACACATTTTTAAAGTTCAAACTTCAAAGTAAATTTCTTGTCAAAATATGTATAGGTCACCGTATACTGCCTAGGGATTCATTTTCTTGCGGGCATTCTCAATAGAGCAAAGAAATCCAATAAATCAATAAAAATCACACACAAAGACTGACAAACAACCAACGTGCAAAGAAAGGCAATCTGTGCAAATAAATAAAATAAATACTGAGAGCATGTGTTGTAGAGTTGTAGTCATTATAAAATGACTACACTATATACAAGAGAAAGCCGTTCTCTATCAAAATTATTCAACGAGTTTTCAAAGGAGCTACCATAATTATGCCCCTACAAATGTGGTTTGATGCTGCCTACAGGTAAATAGCATCTGGAGGAGAAGCAGATTATTATGGAGTACTTAACCTGATATCATCTCCCAACTAGGCAACTACTTGCTTCTATCCCGCGTAATTCTATGGAATGAGCTGCCAGAGGAATTGGTTGAGGCGGGAACAATAATGCCACTTAAAAGAACCTTGGTTAGGTAAAGGTTTCCCAACCTTTTCATTGTCCTTGGTTAATGGTAGGGATTCGCAGACACCAGGTTAGGAGCTCCTGGTTTAGAGGAATATGGGCCAAGTGTGAGTAATTGGGTTCACTTAGATGGGCATTTTGATTGGCATGGAGAGTTTGGTATGAAGGGTCTGTTTCTGTACTCTATAGATCGAGGACTCTACCTATGACTCTATGACAAGGGCTTTTGCTGGGAGTTGCTATGTGCAAATATTTCATAACTTCTGTCTTCCAGCTCTGTAAGAAAGCAAAATTGTGTAAAAGTCAATTGCCCACAATCCACTCTGTTTCTCAAGTGCCACATTAGTTAGAGAGAGTTCTAAGCTCATTGCATATACCATAAAATCCAAAATTCCAAAATCCAAATTTTTTTTGAGCACTGACATGACAGCACAATGGAAAGTTCCACAAAGCGATATGTAGGTCACAGCCAGTTCTGAGAAGCAACCTCATGTACGTAATGAAGAGAAGTTAATAAAAATAGAAATACTGTATAAAGCAAAAAAACTCTCGATTGTGTATTGTCAGCGTCTGAGTGAATGGCATGCTGATCATGAAACAAGCAAAGGGTTATCGTGACGAACTGAAAATTGAATGGAATTGTGAACATTCAGTAAGCTCGTTGCAGAAATTTAAGAAGAAACACATCAGTAAATTTTTAAAGTATCTGCTGATTGTGAAAATCTAGCACCAGAGCAAGTCTACAATACTGAATGTTCTATACCTTACATAAAACCTAAAATAAAGTCAAATACATGTATTGTAACCTTTTCATGAAAACATGGTGTTGAAAGTGAAGTGCAATTTGTTGCTGTTCGACAGCTGATTCAGGTATTTCCCAATGCCTTTGTGCTGTTTTTGATCTCCTACACACATTATACTTTCATTGCAATACAGTGTGCAAAAGGTCCCCCCCAGTCCTTCGAGCCACGCCACCCAGCAAACCCCATTTAACCCTAGCCTAATTACGGGACAATTTACATTGACCAATTAACCTACCAACAGCTACGTCATTGGACTGTGGGAGGAAACCAGGGCACCCAGAGGAAACCCACATGTCCATGGGGAGAACGTACAAACTCCTTACAGCAACGGGAATTGAATTCTGGTCACTGGAACTGTAAAGCGTTGTGGTAACCACTATGCTATTTTTGCCGTTAAGTACACATGTATGATGAACAAGGGTAAGACAAAGACTGCTTACCAGTAGCACATAAATTCAGTCAGAAATGATGGCAATCCCAAGCTATCTCATTATATATCTCAAAATCCAAAAAGATCCAAAATCCACAACACTTCCATCCCCAAGGAATTGCAATAAGGGTACTCAATCTGTACTTGCTGTTGGATCGTATTCTATAGTTAGGGTATATAGCAAATAATTTCAACAGCAGCCAGTTTTCAGACCTGAATGTGGATTGTATATTGAAATTAAAATGCAGCTCAGAACAATGTCTTCCTGGAGTTGTAGACTGAGAGATTGCAAACCACAAAATGCCCCATTCATTTGAGATATCTGCATTCGTATGAATGCGGCTAGGGAGACAATGGTGATTAACATTCAATCTAGGGTATCTGGAGTGCTGGTGTGATTTGGATGTTCAAAAATTATATTCAAAGAACAGTTATTATCAAAGAATGTGTAAATTATACAACCTTGAGACTTGTTTGCGAACAGACAGCCACGAAGCAAGAAACTTGATAGAACCCAACTTTAAAAAAATAAAGGCCAGCCCCAATGCACAGAGAAAGGGAAAAAAACACAAATCATGCCAACAATGTAAGTGAGCAATAATAACAGATTTCTGAACCAAACTGAGCCCTTAGATCCAAATCCCCGCAGCAGCCTAGGGTAGGCCCAAAGCCTCAGAATTCAGTTCATCATGTCACTGTGGCAAATCACCGCAAAGTTTGCAGACATGAAGCACTGCAACCAAGGGCAGTCTCACAGCCTTAGTGAATAAATCGTATGTAACTTAAATGAAGCATTGTCAAACCAAAACATTGAAGCAAGCAATATCATGGCAACTATTGAAACTGTATTGAGTTGCCATCGATCTTAAGGGTACAAAAATGTGGTGTACATTGAGCTTAGGAGGCCTCTTCTTCCAAGAGTGTCTCGAGTACGATGCCTGCTTGATTTGCTGAATAAAGACTTCTACGTCCACCAGCTTCAGTGTCTCTCCAGATACTTGGTTCACAGTCACAACACTTCCTACACTTTTAGAGACACATCAACAACTGTATCCATCACTATGAAGGCAGAGGGGTGCAACTTAACTTTATTCATTGATAGAGTAACTAGAAGACACTGGTACGGCCACATTTAGAGTACTACATATGATCTGGTCACCCTGCTATGGGAAAGGTGTCATTAAATTCAAAAGGGTGCTAGAGAGTTTTACAAGAATGTTACCTGGACTGGATGGTTTGAATTGTAAGGAAGTGCTGGATACTCTGGGTATTTCCCCCCCCCCCAGAGTGTAGAAGGCTGATTGATGATTTTACTAGAGGTTTGTAAAATTGTGAGGAACTTAGGTAAGATGAATAGCCATCTAAAATAGAGGGCATAGGTTTAAAATTGAGAGGGAAAAGATTTAAAAGTGAACTTTATCACAATGAGGGTTGTCTGTACATGGAACAAACTGTGGAAAGGAAGTGGTCAAGGCAGCTGCAATAACAAGTCAGACATTTGGTCTGGTTCTTGAGCAGGAAAGGTTTAGAGCAAGGGTTCATAACCTGGGATCCATGAACCCCTTGCTTAATGGTATTGGTCCGTGGCGTAAAAAAAAAGGTTGGGAACCCCTGGTTTAGAGGGATATAAGCCAAAGGAGGGCAAATGGCACTATCTTAGCTAGGAATCTTGATCAGAGTGGTAAGGTTGAGCAAAATGGCCTCTCTCTGTGCTGTATAACTCTATTACTCTATGGCTTTATTCAATAGGCACTCAAAAAGTGCCACAAAAGAAAAGAAAAGTTCACAGGGTTGGGTTACAATGGGATGTAGACTGGCAAAAGGAAATAAAACAGAAATTGGAACAACAGGAAACAATGACTGGTATATTTTCAGACTGGCAGGCTGCCTGTGACAGCATGTTACAAACCTTGGCTATTTACAACCTTTATCATAGCTTTGATGAAATAGCCAAAAGATGCTGTGAACTAGATGGCAAATAAAATGTGAGGAGCTTGTGGGCACTGAACGAGAGACTGAGTAAATGAAAAGCAAACAGCAGCAAAGAAATACAGCAGCAAAGAAATGAGTGGGAAATAAGATTATTCATTTTACCTGGAAATACACTCAGTGGCCACTTAATTAGGTATAGGATTGGAACCCGATGTGACCTCCCACTGTTGTAATCCTCCTCCGCTTCAAGATTCAACATGATGTGCATTCAGAAATGCTCTTCCACGCACCATTGTTGCAACATGTGGCTACTTGAGTCACTGCTGCCTTCCTGTCAGCTTAAACCAGCCTGTCCATTCTCCTCTGGCCTCACCCACTCATTGGATTTTTTGTTCCTCACACCATTCTCTGTAGACTGTATACCATTAAGCAAAGGGTCCGTGTACCCCCTGGGTGGGAACCCCTGTGGTAGAGACTGTTGCGTGTCAAAACCCAGGAAGATCAGCGGTTTCTGGGACACTCAGACAACCCTGACTGGCACCTGTTGTGACTGTGACAACACTGGAGAAACTTGAGATGTTGTGGATATGAGAGTCTTTATTCTTCATGACAAACAGACATTCTTCCGGAGATCCTCTTGGCAGAATCTCACAAACTCAAAAGCACATCATATTTTTGACCCAGAAGATCAATGGTAACAGCAGGTGATTCAGTACCATTTCAATAGATACAAGACACTGTTTACTTCAGTTTGACTGAGTGGAGCCACAACAATACAATCTCACTCAATGGGTTGGTCATGCTTCTGAATTGCCTATCTACAGTGGGAGACTCCACTGAATGTTCAGATACTTTTGCTGGGACAAACTAATTGACAGAAATAGTCTAAAAGCTTCAGGGGACAGCGATCCCATATGCCAAATATTAATATTGCTAGTGCCAACTCTCTAAGTTTCCCAACCACAGATACATCAGCTATTTGATGTAATAAGTGATAGTATAAATCTAGTCTACAAGCCCCTTGAACTTATTTACAACGGTGCAAATTCCATAAACCCATGGTTTGCTTAGGGTGATG
Organism: Hypanus sabinus; assembly: GCF_030144855.1. Classification (NCBI taxonomy): domain Eukaryota; kingdom Metazoa; phylum Chordata; class Chondrichthyes; order Myliobatiformes; family Dasyatidae; genus Hypanus; species Hypanus sabinus. The sequence goes on from NC_082724.1 coordinate 14,257,010, forward strand.
ATGGTGTACTTGTCACGGCCGCAGATGAGTGTAAAATCATTCAGAGGCTTCCCCAACCAGAAGCCTTGGATAAAATATGAGATCTGCAATCTGCTGAGGGTCAGATCAGTGACATTCAGGTCTGGCGTACAGGGAAGATACAAGAGGTCCAGGTACAATCTCTGGAAAGCCACCTCATGTGTGGTTCCAGACCAAACCTGAATCAACACCTGTGCAGGCTGTTACCTCTTACAAGGTGAAGTGACATATGTGACAACAAGGAGATGGAAAGAAAGGAGGAGGGGAGCACCAGAGGGAGGTCGAGAACAGGGAAGGTGTGATTGTGAGAGGGGCAGACAGAGGGAAAAAAATGGAAAGAGAGGAAAAAGAAAAAAAAAAGAGGAATAATCAGGGATGGGGTAATAAGAAGGGGAGGAGGGGCATTAATGGAAGTTAGAGAAATCAATGTTCATGTCATCAGGTTGGAGGCTATCCAGACGGAATATCAGGTGTTGTTCCTCCAACCTGAGTGTGGCTTCATCTTGACAGTAGAGGAGGCCATGGATAGACATATCAGAATGGGAATGAGACGTTCTTTCTCCCTCGGTCTCCCGTCCTAAGATCCTTTCCCTTCTCCAGCTGTGTATCCCTTTTGCCAATCACCCAGCTTTTAGCTTCACCCCTCCCCCCTGCCCTCTCCTATCATTTCGGATCTCCCCCTCCCCCTCCCCCTCCTACTTTCAAATCTCTTACTATCTTTTCTTTCAGTTAGTCCTGACGAAGGGTCTTGGCCTGAAACGTCGGCTGTACTTCTTCCTATAGATGCTGCCTGGCCGGCTGCGTTCCACCAGCATTTTATGTGTGTTGGTAGCCTAATAAATTTCCTTTATACCACCCCCAAAGATGTAGTATTCTTTTCCGGCAAAGGGCTCAAAAGCGCATGCAGTATTTCAGCTGAGTCTCACCAACAACTACAAGTCCTCTATCTTTAAAGTGCAGCTCCTTTGTGACGGTGGTGGAATGCCATTTGCCTTCTGAGCTATTTGTGGACCTGCCTGCTCACTTCTTGTGATTCAGATTCCTTGATCCCACTGTACTTCACCAACTTGTACTCTCTCCCCACTTAGATAATAATCTGTCTTTTAATTTCTCTGCCTGAAGTACATGACCTCACACTTCCCCTCTTAATGCTGCACTTGCTAGTCCTCTACCCACTTACTCGATCTATCTATATCCCATTGCAGAATGACATGCCCTTCCGCCTATTTTTGTATCATCAGCAAATTTGGAAACCTTACAAAATGTTCCTTCCTCCAGTTTATTAATATTTATTGTGAAAAATTGTGGGCCAAGAACTGATCCCAGCAGTACTTCATTAGTCACCTGCTTCCAGTCTGAAAAGGACCATTTATTCCAACGTTCTGTTTACTATAAGACAGCCAGTTTTCAATCCATCCTAACACACATCCTCCGAGATCATGGGCTTCTAATTTATGCACCAGCTTCTTAGGTGGCATGTTGTCAAATGCCATTTGCAAATTTAAATACACAAAACTGATTCTCAGAAGGGCCAAGAAAGATTATCCACTCTGCATTTCAGAGCTTTGATGTTTAAAGCTCTAAGTAAATTTTATTATCAAAGTACATATATATGTCACTATATACAACTATGAGACTGATTTTCCTGTGGGCACGTTCAGAAAATCTATAGAATAGTAACTACAACAGGATCGATGAAAGATTAACAAACTGTGCAAATGCAAATATAAATAAACAACAATAAATAACGAGGACATGAGGTAACAACATAAAGAATCATTAAAGTGAGATCATTGGTTGTGGGAACATCACAGATGATGGACAAGTGAGTGTAGTTATCTTACTAGAGTGCAGTTTACTGTGTCTCGTCATACCTGAGGATTGTTCTTGTGTGGACAAAGTCAGCGGAGTACTAGTAGATATAAAGGAGTCTCTTTATTCGACAAAATAAGATACAGCAGGCATCAAACTGAAACCCCATTCAATGAAAGAAGGCCTGCTTGACCCAACACTTCTCAACTTTTTATATGCTAAAGATCAAAGAAACATTCAGGACAATTCAAACAAATCCATGTTTACAATGCTTCATTTGAACTACATTTCAAATGCCTGGATCTTCCCACTATCACACCAAAAATAAGTGTTCATTACTGTTGCATCCATGCAAGGCGATGTTGATTGGGTTTGTGCATATGTAGACAATTAGTTAAGTGCCTGTTTCCTGGTCTGTCTGGTCTGCATTTTGCTGTTCTGAGCTGCGTTTTCAATGCATATTCGAATCTAAAGGTTGATCACTGAAGTCAATATTTTGCTCTATTTCAAAAAGCCAAAAATCACTTAGACAAGGGCGAGGATATTGGTGGCACCCTGTCCTCACCCCCAGGCATTGTCTAGTTACTCAGTCATTGGATATAACAAGTAATAGAACATTCACCTAAACCAATTGTTCCCAACCTAGGCTCCACAGACCCCTTGCTTAATGGCATTGGTACATGGCATAAAAGAGGCTACGAACGCCTGATTCTAAACTGTAGATTTTAATGGGTATGTGAACTTTAGTACATTCTAGTCTGTTCTCAGCAAGTTTAGGAAATAGCCTCTCACTCAGAGCTGTAGTTCACTCAGAGGTGCACTCTCAAGACCCATTTTTTTCCTAGAACGCAGACTAACATTTGTACAAAGATATGAATAGAAAAGGAAAAGACCATTGGTTCAACCACATTTTTACTGATGGATCACTCCCAAAGCATGCAGTCTCCTCAGAGTCAAAACCCTAGAGAAAAAATCTTCCAACCAAATCAGGAAATACTTCTCTAATTCCTATTTGCTAGCCACCACCCACTATGGCCAATTACAGATGGGCAATAGATGCGGTCTTGCCCACGCCAACCACTTCCCAAGAAGAAATAACAAAGACCTCCATTAAGAATGCAGTGCACCACTGGAAAGCTGCAACCGACAACCTCAGCCAAGCAACAAATTATTCTTGATAGGAGGAAATGCCTCTTCCCTCAAATTGTGGTTTATACTAAATCCATCAAACACTTAATCATAGCCAAAGGTTCTATTTTTTTCCCCTAAAGTAAGTAGCTCCAACTTCTTTGAGCCAATTTCGATAAGAGGGCCTTAAAGTTAAATATCCTGAGGAGGCTGTTTTCCTTTGCTTCCTTTTGTACACATGATGTTTCTAGTTATGAACCTTGGAACTGAATTTTGTAATCCAAACAAAGGGTTCCATAGAACCAACTTAAACATTTCAGATAATTGTATTTATTTACTGAGATACAGTGAGGAGTAGGTTCTTCCAATCCTTCGAACCGCACCGACCACCAACCCCGTGATTTAATCCTAGCTTAATCACGGGACAATTTGCAATTTACAACCTACCCACCAGTACGTTTTTGGACTTTGCACCTATTGTCTGTTGTCTATCGTAGGTGGAAACTGGATCACCCAGAAGAAACTCGCATGAGCGCGGGAGAATGTATAAGCTCCTTACAGGCGACGGCGGGAACTGAACCCGATTGAATTCATGACCGTTTGAAAAACCATAGCTTAACCAGAGACACTCAGAACGGCTTTGTACGTTGTAAGCCATGCCTTACTAACTAGACTGCATTTTTCGAGGCGGTGACAAAGATGATTGATGAAGAGAGAGCTGTGGATGTTGCCTACATGGATTTTAGTAAGGCATTTGACAAGGTCCTCATGGGACACACATCCAGATGATTGATTAGTGGAATCCGCAGTGAACTGTGGATGACGCAGTGTGTTGGTTGTAAATAGAAATGACACATTTCACTGTATGTTTAGATGTACATGTAATAAATTAATATGAATCAGAATTGGTCCAATGGATTTGGAATTGACTTGGTAATAAACATAAGGGATAGCGTCAATGAGACTAATTCAATGAGGCCGGAAACTAACGGTGGCCCTGCATTAGCTCATATTGGCCTACTGCTGCTTGTGAGTAAAAGGTTGATGAGCGAGTTAGCAAGTTTGCAGAAAAACAGAGATTAGTAGTGCTGTGGATAGTGTAGAAGACTGGCAAAGGATACAGTGGGATGCAGGATAGCTGCAAATAGCAGATGGAGTTTAACCCAGCCAAATATGAAGTGTTGCACTTCGGGAGATCATATATAAAGAGACAATACACTATTAATGGCAAAACCCTTCACAGTGTTGATGTGCAGAGGCATCAGACTCCTCAGTACTCAGAGTCTAGACTGCCACCTACATCATTTATCATTATATTGTAATTTGTCCTCTACTGTGCCAATTGTCTTGTTTGTTAATTATTGTACTGCCCTGCTCTGTTTTGTGCACTTTATGTAGTCCTGTGCAGGTCTGTAGTCTCGTGCAGTTTTTATGTTGTTTTACATAGTCTAGTGTAGTTTTGTGTTTCATGTAGCACCAGGTCCCTGGAGGAACGTTGTTTTGTTTTTACTGTGTGCTGTACCAGCAGTGTATGGTCGAAATGTCAATAGACTTGACTTGACTTGATCTTGGGGTCCAGCAGGATGGTGACGGTGACCAGCAGTGACATCTAACAGACGGCTTATAAAGCTACTGGATATGCTCCTTCTTCTAAATATACTTCTTCTGAACTGAGATCGATTGCAACCTGTAATTTCCTTTTTCAAGAATGTATTTTTGGGCCAACTGAATGATCCGGCGCTTTGACAGCCTTCTGGGGGGGTTCACCACAGTTTCGCGCAACTAAGACGCTGGGAGCGTACGCTGCATCGCTTCCTAATGATGGAACAGGAACCCATGATCGGCCCCGTTACTCCGCGCTGATTAAAGCGTCGAGCAGGATTAAGGTCATCAAGGGCGGGTGCAGAAAGCAAACAGGTGCTCAGCGCCATCTGCCTGCATCTGACAAGTCTGCTCGCTGCTGCCAGCGGGCAGGAGGTGCAGAGTCACAGTTCTCATGCCTTTGAGCTTGGCTGTGGCTGCATCTGTTGGGCTCCTGGACGAGCTTCACTCGCCTCACCCGCTGAATGCACTACGCGGCTGTGGACTCGCTTTCGGGTCTTTGCAGTTCCTGGTTCTTGTCTTTTTGTTGACTATTTTTTTTGCTATTTGTGTGATTCGATCGATACACTTCAGCGCTGAACTGACCTAACTCTGCAACTGTGGCCTGTCACCATCAGCACATCGGTTAATGTTATTTGCTAACTTCTTTATTGTTTACACAATCTGTTCCTTTTTTCTTTTTCCGTGCACTGGATATTTGATGGTCAGTGGCATTTTTTCTGAATAAGTTCCATAGTGGTTATTTTTCCAATTCTGTGGGTGTCTGCAGGAAGGCGAATCTCAAGGTCGTATACTGGCAGGCATCCGTCTGTCTCAAAGGACAATGGGTGATGTTGATGATCATCACAAGCCTGGGCAGAAGGTGTGGAGATCCTGAGATGCCCAGTCGTCAAGAAGCCCCTCTCGGCCTCACCCGTGCAGTCCAAAGGAAAGCTTATGAAGCAATACATTTGGCACCAGCTAGGCTGCAGGAGCTGTCGGAAGCATGTTCGATGATGTCCAGGTACCTTAGAGGCTTCACTCTGGATTTGCTGTCTGGATTTACTACTGTAGCCTTCGTCTCTCCCAAGGCTGCCCACAAGGCAGTGAGGCTTTCTACCCATCACTGGGGATCTGGTTCACGAGCATCAGGGTGTGTGCACACACCGGTGGGCCTGCGTGTTATGTGGGCAGGGGCCAGACCTCCTCCTCGTCCTCTGTAGTTCAGCTTGAGTCTGAAAGAAGTTCAATTTCCAAGTGAGAGCAACAGGCACTACCCACTACACTCCCACACCAGACGCAAGGTTGTACACTCTATACACACTTTGATAATAAATGTATTGGAATCTTTGAATCCAATTCCGTAGTTTCCTGAAAGTGGCTACTCAGATTGATATGGTGATAAAAAACCATATGGCACCCCGCCTTTATCAGTGGAGGAACTAAGTCCAAGGGTCAGGAAGATGCGTTTCACCCTTATAAAACTCTCCTTCAATCGTTCATTATGTGCCATGTCATATCAAGATCTTTCCATGATCACGATTGTTCTTGGCAAATTTTTCTAAAGACATGGTTTGTTATTGCCTTCTTCTGGACAGTGACTTCACAAGATGGGTGACCCCAGCCATTATCAATACTCTTCAGAGATTGTCTGCCTGGTGTCAGTGGTCACAAAACCAGGACTTGTGATATTCACCGGCTGCTCGTACAACCATCCACCGCCTGTTCCCGTGGCTTCACGTGACCCTGATATGGTGGAGGGGGGACTAGACTTTGCTCAGGGGTGACGTGCAGGCGAGCGGAGGGAAGGAGCACCTTACACCTCCTTTAGTAGAGACGCATCTCCACCCCCCACCCTAAATGTAGTAAGGCCAAATCTGGAGTAATGCATTGAAATCTCAGCCCCATTATAGGAAGACAAATATGCAGACTGTGGACAATGTGTAGGCAGTAAAGATTAGTTTAGCCGGGCATTTGATTACTATTTTAATTAATTTGGCAAAACACTGTGAGCCAAAGGGCCTGTTCTTGCAATGTTCCATGCTGTAAGCCAAAGTAAATACAAAAATTTGCCTTCATATTACTTTTACTTAGACCATAAGATTTGGAGCAGAATTAGGACATTTGACCCATCGTGTCTGCTCTGACATTTCATCATGGCTGATCCTTTCTTCCTTGCAGTCCCAGTCTCCTGCCTTTACCCCCCAAATGCTCACCCACCGCATCAAGAATGTATCAACTTCTGCCTTAAGTATACTTGGTCTCTATTGCTGCCTGTGGCAATGAATTCCACAGATTCAACACTTGGGCTAAAGAATTTCCTCGTCATCTCCATTCTAAAAGGACACCCCTCTATTCCAAGGCTGTGTTCTCTTGTCTTAGACTCTCCCATCCATATGAAACATCCTCTCCACACCTACTCTATCAAGGCTTACACTGTTCGATAGGTTTCAATTAGGTCACGCCTCATTCTTCTGAATTCCAGTGAGCACAGGCCCAGAGCCATCAAACGCTCTTCATATGACAAGCCATTCAATCCTGGAAACATTTCAGCTTCAGCACATCCTTTCTTAAATAAGAGGCCCACAACTGTCCACAATGCTCCAAGTGAGACCTCACCAGTGCTTTATAAAATCTCAACATTACATCTTTGTTTTTATATTCCAGTCCTCTTGAAATGAATACTAACATCGCATTTGTCTTCCTCACCACAGACACAGCCTGCACAAGAACTCCCACATCCTCTTGTGCCTCAGCTTTTTTGTATTTTCTCTCCATTTAGAAGATAGTCAACCCTTTCATTTCTTCTACCAACGTGCCTAACCACACACTTCCTGACAATGTATGCTAACTGCCATTTCTTTGCCCATTCTCCTGATCTGTCTAAGTCCTTCTGTAGCCTCTCTACTTCCTCAAAACTACCTGCCCCTCCACCTACCGTTGTGTCGTTTCCAACTTTGCAATAAAGCCATCAATTCCATCATCCAAATTGTTGACATATAATGGAAAAAGAAGGTAACTTCTGGTTAGCCAAGGTTGACCTGGCTCCTCACCTCAGAAGGCTTACGCTCTGTGAGTTCAGCAGGCTGCAATTCTCAGAGAGTAAGCATTCTAAGGAGAGGAGCCAGATCAACCTTAGCTTACCAGAAGTTACGTTCTGTAGACCAGAGGCTGCACTGTCATCTTCTCTGCAGAGCCATTGGCGAAAGGAAAGGATGAAACAACCAGAAGGCTTTATGTTCATTCCATCTGCAGAATGCGATACAAATATCAAATTGACAATACAAGAGGATGGTTCATTTTATTAAAGCCCAAACAGTTTATATAAAATTAACTGATTTACTGAAGCATGCACGAATTGTGATATATGTACACGATCATAATATTGAGAACAATTAATTAACTAATAGGCTCATTATGACAGTTATAAAATAACTATAAAAGATCAGTAAATTCTGATCTTATTTGAATTGATTTTACAATCTAAAACACAGTATAAGCTAGTGCACTTTAAATGATTTATTCAAACGGTGATGGTATCTTCTTGCAATATCTGCATTGTGACTGTGCTTTATTCAATTTGTGGCAACTTTGAGGTCAGTTTGGGACTTGCATCTCAGGTTAGAATGTTGTGGGTTGAAGAGCTAGTCCAGACACTTTACATAATCACTGTGTTGTGTATTTAATATTTCAATAATAATTGAGTAATCCTGTAAATATATTGGTTGATTAAGCATTTCTGCTCATTTAAGTTATTCATTATGGGTTATATGTATAAATACATTAATTGCAATCCTTATCGCCCTCCCACATGATAAGTCCGTACCTCTCTTGATGTAAACTGGAACTACACCCGTATTTTCGGACTCCCATGAGCTTCTTCAAACTAGTTTGATGTTTTGAATAACGGTGTGTTTCAGTGAAATATTGAGCAAGGGGAGACTTTCAGAGTAATTATTTATGAGGTGTGAAGTTCTAGTGAATGATTACTCACATAGATGACAAGGATTTCTCGGCACTGCTTCTACTGTCCTGTTCTTGGTCAATATTGACCCCAGACAAACTCAGAACAAATCGAGCAACTCGGGCATCAGATAAAATAAGATATGCCGTCAGAAACAAATTTGCATATCTAACAATTTGGCCTCTGGTGGGGACCTTTGCTGTCATAGTGTTGTAGAGCACTACAGCACAAAAACAAGCCCTTTGGCCCATTTAGTCTATGCTAAACTAGTTAAATTGCCCACTCCCATCAACCTACACCTGGACCAGAGCCCTCCATACCCATCCTGTCCTCATGTACCTATCCAAACTTCGCTTAGATATTGCAATCGAAATTACACCCACTACTTGCACTGGCAGATCGGTCCACACTCCCACCACCCTCCAAGTGAAGAAGTTTCCCCTCATGCTCCTCTTAACCCATGACCTCTGGTTGTAGTCTCATCCAACCTCAATGGAAAAAACCTGCTTGCATTTACCCTATTTATACCCCTCATAATTCAGTCTAGTTTTTGTAATGTGTCATGTAACACCATGGTCCTGAAAAACATTGTCTCATTTTTATTGTGTACTGTACCAGCAGTTATGGTCGAAATGACAATAAAAAGTGACTTGACTTGGCTTGGTATACCTCTATCAAATCTCCCCTCAATTCTACGTTCTACGAGATAAAGAATGCAATTTAAAAGCATGGCAGGCCAAATCATAGCAAGACCTGGCTAGGCAGGCTCTTGCTTTAATTGCTGGGCCCTAATCAGATTATCCAGGCAGTAAATCTGATCAACATTTCCAGCTAGCCCCCTCTCCACCCACTTCTCGACTTTATTACCTCAGTCACTGCCCCAAACTGTAAAAACTTTTAACCACTTTTATAATGTGTACATTGTAAAAACATGTGGGCATTAATGTGTGCATGCACATTTTATTCCATATCTATATTTCTAACTTTATTTTATTTGTATACAGTAATTCTTTATTCAGTATAATTGTTGAATGTGTTGTTGTTACTGTTGCATGTTGCACCAACACACCACAGCGATTTCCTAATACCTGTAAATGTAAGTGGTGAAAAAAGCTGATCCTCCATTCTTGGTCTGTTCATTATGTGGCGTGGGTGCATTTGAGAGCTGGGATAATGAAGGGAAGCAAAAGGGTCATCATCTTAAATTTGCGCCTTCCCCAAATCTTGCCAAATGCTAATTATAGACTAAGAAAACCTCAACACAAGAATTGGCTGATTTTGCACTATAAAGGCTAAATCCCACAATGGCAGCAAAATTACTGGGTGTTACAAGAATGTAAGGCAACACACACACACACACAATGCTGAAAGAACTCAGCAGGTCAGGGAGCATCTATGGAAATGAATAAACAGTCGATGTTTTGGGCCGAGAGCCTTCTGACAGTTTATCCTTTTCCATAGATGCTGCCTGGCCTGCTGAGTTCGTGTGTGTGTGTGTGTGTGTGTGTGTGTGTGTGTGTGTGTGTGTGTGTGTGTGTGTGTGTGTGTGTGTGTGTGTGTGTGTGTGTGTGTGTGTGGCGCTTTGGATTTCCAGAATCTGCGGACGTTTCTGCTGTTTATGATTAAAAGAGTGTGTCTTGAGCTTCCTTAACATCCACTTGCAGTGCCTCTGGATGCTTGCGCCAGCTCAGGAGTGAATATCTTTCAGCTACTAGCTCTAGATTAAATCTGGTGCTGAGGCCCTTTGGACCAAACCCACTTCTAGGAGTGAGAGAAATGCAATCATACACCTTGGAGACACTGAGAGTTTGGAAATGTTGGAAATCCTGCGAGACATGCTCAGAATACTGGAGGAACCCAGAAGGTCAGGCAGCATTTACTCCAATTCAGATTATTTTCCACTTGTATATTGAAACATATAGTGAGATGTGTCAATTGCATTAATAACCAAAACCCCCTCCCAAGGGTGTACTTGGGACAGCGCACAAGTGAAGCCACACATTACTATGCCAACATAACATGCCCACGATGCTTGACAGAACATCACAGAAAATACTGAATGACAAAGCAACAACAGCGAAACAGGCCCTGTTCCTCCTCTTATTTTGGGAAATAAAGAGTTACTTCTGATAAAGGGTCTCAGCCCAAAATATCAACTGTTCATTTCCCTCCGTAGATGCTGCCTGGCTTGCTGAGTTCTGCCAGCATTTTACGTGCATTGTTCAAACCTTGCACCTCGCCCCCAGTCAATATCTGCAGAAAGATGAAGTGACACTGGATGAGATTCACGTGCACCTTCCTCGTCACTCTTAGATGTAGACAACTTAAAGGAAATGTAGGAGAAGGCGTACCAACTGTTGGCATTGGTGTCCATGTTGCCAGGTGCGTCCTAATGAGCTTCAGGATTACCTAACGTAAAAGATAAGCCTTTAACTCTGGAGACCTAAACTCCCTCCCTCCCCCTGCACTGGAAGCACCAGTCAGCCATCCACCGCAGAGACATCGTCCAGACTCAATCTACAAACACACCACACAGCACCAGAGGGTCAGGACTGAACCCGAGGCAGCAGCAGGAACTGTGCTGTGGAACGTCACTCACAGCGAGCACGTGAAGGTACAGTGGATGTGGAGAGAATGTTTCCTATGGTGGTGGAGTCTAAGACCCAAACGCACAGCCTCAGAATAGAGGGGCATCTTTTCAGAATGGAGATGAGGAGGAATTTGTTTAGCCCAAGGGTGGTGATTCTGCGGATGTAACTTTTTGCCACATGCGGCTATGGAGGCCAAGTCATTTAAGGCAGAGAGTGATAGGTTCTTGAGTAGTCAGGGCATGAAGGGATATGGGGAGAAAGCAGAAGATTGGGGCTGAGGGGGGGAATGGATCAGCAGACTCATGGACCATAATGGCCTAATTCTGCTCCAAATCTTCTGGTCTTATGGTAAACAGAGGGACTTGGCCTGCCGACATTATTCCTTCCTACAGTTCATGCGGATAAGGCAAACTCCAAATTGGCAGGACCTCAGAGACTCTAAGGGATACGGAGAGAAACCTTGTAAAACCAGCCACCGTCCCCTTTTGTAGGCTTCATGCTGACACTTTACAATAGATGCTCATGTCTTGGAGAGATTCACAACAATCAAGACACCTGTTGTTGGACTGGGCGAGCTGTGATCGTTCTCCTTATGAGGAGATTTCAAGGAGGCATTCAAAAATACGAAGAAATAGAATCTGTTTCTTTTGCCAGGAATCTCAGTGGTTATCACATGTACATTGAAATATGCAGTGGAATGAATGACCAGCGTTAGGGGGATATGGACCAAACACAGGCAAGTGGGACTACTTCAGATGGGAATACCGGTTGGTATGGACCGGTTGATCCAGAAGTCTGTTTCAGTGCTGTGTGACTTTAATGACTTCCTGTGATTCTTTTAAGGAAATGCTGCCTCTAATCCCTCAAATGAATATTTAATCCAATCCAGATTAGACACCACAGTTGTGCAGTGGATAGCAAGATGTTGTTACAGCTCGGGGCATCGGAGTTCAGCGTTCAAAGGTTCTCCGTAAGCAACTTTAAATATTCCTCCCCATGTGCATTTAGCTTTCCGCCTGGTGCTGCTCTTCCCTCCCACAGTCCAAAGCCATGCCAGCTGGTAGGTTAATTGGTCTTTGTAAATTGTCCCGTGATTTGGCGAGGGTTAAATTGGGTGCGTTGCTGGGTGGCAGGTCTCGAAGGGCCAGAAGGGTCTGTTCTACTCTGTGTCTCTAACTAAATATATCACCATTTATTATTGCGACACCACATTCTAATGCTTGCATTCACATTCATAAGGAATGGGTTAAACTGGAGGTTGCTGGCACAGTGAGAGTGAGAGAGAGGGTGTGACCCACAGAAGCTCTGTTGCTGTAAGTGGCTACAGGCCTAGAACAAAACAAAATTCCAAGTATTTGATTTTGCTTCAAAAGGAGATCTATAAATCAGTGGCTTAACAGGGGGCAGAGCAACCAGTTAAATAATGGTGTATTTCTTGCGGCCAGTAATAGCAAAGCTGAACTTAAGGCAAAGCTACCACCTGGCAGGATCTGTAGTTCTGAATGCCAATCTGATTTAAATAGAACAGCGCTCGTAACCACTAATGATATAATAGGAGATATCCTACTCTTTAATCTGCAGTAAAATACCTTCACTTCCTTCAGGTTGTCCTTCTTGCAATTATTCTAATGAAAGCTTTTCTAAAGCACACAACTGGCCTGTGGCAAATGAACTGCGTGGGCACTCGACGAGATGGAAGTCATTGGTGACTCTGAGATCTTGAAGTTTAAAATTACCCCTGAGGTAAAACCTGGTTATTTTGATCTTTGTCGTGCTAAGTAAACAAAACTTGTTCTGCATATGTTCGACAGATTTAGAAACTGTGGCGGTGACATTTACAGGATTTCCCGATTCAAAAAAGAAGTACAGGAAGGGCCTCCCACTGCCTGGTGCCGACCACTTCCAGACCAATGGAAAACAGGCCTCCTTCCAGCGGAGTGTGTCTTTTGTTTTGCCTTTCTGTCTGTATCATTAAAACTCAATCTGGGATTAAATTTAACACAGCGACAGACAGCAGAGGCCTTTCACTCAGCCAAGCTTCTGAATCAGCTTCATTTTGAAATGACTCTGACTCTGTTTGTCTAATCAGTGACAAAAAAGTAAAACAGAACACTACACCAACAAGAGCCAAGAAAAGTTCGACAGCGCCGCTGTCTCTGTTGTCCAAATCCACCTTATGTAATTATGATTTCATACTAATCCCGTCTTCAAAGGCATCAGTCTGTTGACTGTGCCTTTCCTTTGGCCATTTGATCTTCTTTAGAACAATGGACCTAGAACAATTCAATCTTTATTCTGTCAGTGCATCCCTTTAGGAAAAACGTGGAACTGAAATAGGAGCAATTGCTGCTTCTGATGAGGAAACACACCCTGAAGGAAAATCAATCATCAATGTTTCATTTAGTGTAATAATATCACTCGGCCTGCTGGAGTTACAAAGGAAAGCAGCCGTGCATTCTGCGCTGGGCTGCCAGGATCAGAGCTCCATCACCCTCACACCACAGCAATTCCCGCCCCCCCCCCCCCCCACCCTCTGAAGGAAAGACATTGTTATTTCAGCTCAAGCCATAAAATGGCAGGTCCTGACAACATCCCCTCAAAGAATGAGTAAACCAATTTAGTGAATTAGTTGCTGGGACTCCACGAGAGAAGGATAAAAGCGATCGATACTGAGAAGGCAACAGCAAAGAAAATTACCCAGAGAGACACATCATATTGAAGATTGATTAGAAAAGCTGGAGTAAGTTGTGAGCAGAATGTATTGTGAGCAGTTTTGGGGCCTCATATCTGAGAAAGAATGTGCTGGCATTGGAGAGGTTTATCAGAATGATCCTGGGAATGAAAGGGTTAGTGTATGGGAAGCATTGGATGGCTTTGGAACTGTACTTGCTGCAGTTTAGAAGAATGAGAGGAGATTTTGTTGAAACCTATCAAATAATAAAAGGCCTGGATAGAGTGGATGTGCGAAGGATGTTTCCAATCATGGGAGAGTCTAAGACAAGAGGGCACAGCCTCAGAATTCACATACTTCCCTTTAGAACAGAGATGAGAAGGAATTTTTTCGCCAGAAGGTGGTGAATCTGTTGAATTCATTGCCACAGGCAGCTGTGGAGGCCAAGTCATTGAGTATTTATAAATCAGAGATTGGTAGGTTTTTGATTAGGAAGGGCTTCAAAAGCTATGCGGAGAAGGCAGGAGAATGGGGATGAGAGAGATAATAAATCAGCCATAATGGAATGTCAGAACAGTATCAATGGGCTGAATAGCCTCATTCTCCTATGTTATATGGTCTTATTGTCTCTGTTATTCATGAAATAGCAGTTTTCCTTGAGTATACAGAGTACTTTGAGTAATATAATACTGGATGAACTCAGCAGGTGAAACAGCTTTTATGGAAGGAAATGAACATCTGACATTTTGGGTTGAAAGCCTTCACTCGGACCGCCATCATGAGTCACCCTCTGCCTTTTTTTTTAAACCATTGTGAAACGTGTGCTAATCTTCTGAGGCACTTCCTGTGGAGTCTGAGGTGACAACTGATGCTATCGTGGGAAGGGCAGATTGGTTTGACTTATTCTCCCTTTTCTTTCTGCATGGCCATTCCCAGTGAGGATAGGATGTAATATTCCATGCAGAGCACCCCCTTGTCATCTCCCATACCTCACACCATGTTGGGTGAGACGGTGGATGCCCGGAGTTCTTTGTTGTTAAATGCTTGGGCAACTGGAGGGCTCAACACCTGTTTCAAGCAACAAGTTTTTAAGGTATCTTTAAGATCAGCCATATTTGTCACATGTACATTGAAACATCAAAACATACAGTGAAATACATCATTAGTGTCAAATCAAATCAGCGAGGATTGTTCTGGGCAGCCCGCAAGTGTTGCCACACTTCCAGTGCCAACATAGTATACCCTCAACTCACTGACCCTAAGTGTAAATCTTTGGACTGTGGGAGGAAACTGGAACATCCGGAGGAGACCCACTTGGTCACAGGGAGAACTCCTTACAGATTGCAGTGGGGAATTGAATCCCATTCTGACACCTTTTATTACATGATCCAATTACGAGGAGATAATCTTCGAGGTTACTTGGCTCTAGACATAAATCATTGCAGCTTTTTTTAAAATATGTTTCCGATTTAGAGACAGAGCACAGAATAAACCTCTCCAGCGCTTCCAACCACACCACCAGCAACCCCCGATCGAAACCTTACCTAATCATGGGACAATTTTCAATTAACCTACCAACCAATAAATCTCTGGACTTTGGGAGGAAACCAGAGCTCCTGAATGAAGCCCATGTGTTTTACAGGGAGGACATACAAAATCCTTATGGCGACGGCAGGATTGAACTCCGAAATCCAATGTCGCAAGCAGTTATAGCATCATAATAACTGCAGTGGCATACCAAAACCTTTGTTCAATAAAAGTCCATCTCCTTGTTTCTCCAGTAGTTTAAAAAACTTTGTACTTATCAGTGAAGTCACACTGATCATATTTTAAAGGCAATCTGTTACATTGTGGAGGAGATTGCAACTTTATCATAATAAATTAAATTTAAGGCCGTTGAAGATTCAAATCCCCTTGAAGCAGAGTGTTCTGGAATCCACTCTGCGGTGAATGTAAATAGAGGTAAATGTGAAAGATGGGTGGCACTATTGTTCCTCTAACCTGCACGGGTGCGTGGCCGCACAATAACCAAAATGCTCCTGAGCACGTAGCCCTCATTACCACGCAGCTAGAAAAAGTTGAAAGATTTTTTTGTTGTACTGTATTTCATTATCCATTTCAATTAATAAATAAAATCAAAAGTATGTGATTTTGCAATAATACATGAAGTTCATCACACAGCCAATCGAAAGGTTCAAATGTTCATTTATTATTAAAGTATACAACTTTGAAATTCTTCTTCTCCAGATAGCCACAAAACCAAGAAAGAAAACAACAGCGCATGATCATCAACCCCCAAATCCCTCCTTCCCACACAAAAAATGAACAAAAATAGGACAGGCACATCAACCCCCAAATCCCCCTCCCCTGCACATAAAAAAATGAGAAAGATCGGGTGAAAAACACAGAATGTAATAAACTGTAACACTAAATAAAATCTACAGTCCATGTGCAAAATGCAGAAAACCTGGGTAACATTTTCCAGGCACAGTGACAGGCCTTGCCCTCTCCAGCAGCAGAGTGATCCCACCAGCGATCGAAAGGCAGTCTCCCCTCTCTGGCAGCAGAGCGATCCCACCAGCGATCGAAAGGCAGTCTCCCCTCTCTGGCAGCAGAGCGATCCCACCAGCGATCGAAAGGCAGTCTCCCCTCTCTGGCAGCAGAGCGATCCCACCAGCGATCGAAAGGCAGTCTCCCCTCACCGGCGGCAGAGTGATCGAAAGGCAGTCTCCCCTCTTTGGCGGCAGAGCGATCCCACCAAGGATCGAAAGGCAGTCTCCCCTCTCTGGCAGCAGAGCGATCCCACCAGCGATCGAAAGGCAGTCTCCCCTCTCCAGCAGCAGAGCGATCCCACCAGTGATCGAAAGGCAGTTTCCCCTCTCTGGCAGCAGAGTGATCAAAAGGCAGTCTCCCCTCTTTGGCGGCAGGGCGATCCTACCAACGATTGAAAGGCAGTCTCCCCTCTCCAGCGGCAGAGTGATCCCACCAGCGATCGAAAGGCAGTCTCCCCTCTCTGGCGGCAGCGCGATCCCACCAGCGATCGAAAGGCAGGCAGCTGGTGCTCACCTGCTGCATTTGCCTCCACGTTTCAATCCCCCTTGTCACTTTAATTGGAGAATAATGGAAGCTTTAATCAACAAAATGGAGTTGAACATCGGCTTGCGCCCCATAATCTTCTGTCTAAGTGGTTTGCACATGCTGCCTCTGCCTCCCGAAATCAGCAACAAGATTTCCTCCCCACAGTGCAAGTGAGTTTCCGAAATGACATCCAATCAATTGATTGAAAGGTATGTAAAGGCCAAGCATTCGGGGGGGGGGGGGGGGGGGGGACACCAGACTCAACAGTGAACTGACAATGTCTCCTCACATGGTGAAGAAACATTTGCAAGTAAATTGCCAGGGTTGGAGAACAACTCAACCCAACCATCAACCACCTGAGCTACACATTTTTTGAATTATTTCCAATCCATTTCCCCTTTTGACAGGCACTGCCATATTTCCAGGCAGAGTCAGTAGCTGAATCAACCAGGTCTGTCCATAAACCAGTCGATTTAGACTTTACAAAAATATTCTACAAAGGAAATATGTAGAAGATTGGCTGATTGACAGGAGGCAAAGAGTGGGCATAAAAGGGGCTTATTCTGGTGGCAAGTTGGGTTCCACAGGGGTTGGTTTTGGGATCACTTCTTTTCATATTAAATGTCAATGATTTGGACGATGGAATTGATGGCTTTGTGGCCAAGTTTTCAGATGAAATAAAAATAGGTGGAAGGGCAATTATTGTTGAGGAAACAGGAAGTCTGCAGAAGGACTTAGACATATTGGGAGAATGGATAAAGGAGTGGCAGTTGACAAGTGTATAGGGAATTTGGAAGAAGAAATAAAGGCACAGGCTATTTTCTAAACAGGGAGAAAGTTTTAAAAATCCGAGCTGCAAAGGGACCTGGGAGTCATCCTGCAGGATTCCCTAAAGGTTAACTAGTAAGTTTAGTCAGTGGTAAGGAAGGCAAATGCCATGTTAGCATTCATTTCAAGAGGACTAGAACAGAAGAGCAAGGATGTGATACTGAGGCTTTATAAGGCTTTGGTCAGACCGCATTTGGAGTATTGAGAGCAGTTTTGGGCCCTTTATATAAGAAAAGATGTGCTGGCATTGGAGAGGGTCCAGAGGAGGTTTATGAGAATGAGTCTGGGAATGAAAGGGTTAATGTACAAGGAGCATTTGGTGGCTCTGGGCCTATACTTAATTGGAGTTTAGAAGAGCGAGCATGGGATCTCATTGAATCCTACCGAATATCAAAAGGCCTAGAGTGGATGTGGAAAGACTGTTTCCTATAGTGCGGGAGTCTAAGACCAGAGAGCACAGAATCTGAATAGAGGGGCGTCCATTTAGAACAGAGATGCGAAGGAATTTCTTTAGCCAGAGGGTGGTGAATCTGTGGAATTCATTGCCATGGATTTCTGTGGGGGCTATGTATATTTAAAACAAAGGTTGATAAGTTCTTGGTTAGTCAGGGCATCAAAGGTTACAGGGAGAAGCCAGGAGAATAGGGTTGAGAAGCATAATAAATCAGTCATGATGGAATGGTGGAGCAGACTCGATGGGCCGAGTGGCCTAATTTTGCTGCTATATCTTATGGTCTTATGGAAATAAGCACAGGAGTTAATGAACCATCCTAAGTTGCATAAAGATCAAAATGACGGTTTTCACAGCAACATTTCACATAAAAAACCTTGTTCAGCTGGATTCATTTCAGACTGGCAAGACAGCATGGTTGCTATGGGTACCAGTTGATGATAATGAGAATAGGAAGTGTTGGGGATGGGGAGGGAAATGAGAAGAAATCGATCATCATGCCTTGAAGCAAAGTGCTGTTTCAGTATGACAGGATTTTCTCAGCAAGCAGGCTGCAGCCCACAATTAGGCAAGCCTGGATGACTCACTTTTCTCTAACTGAGTGACTGCCATCAAAGTCCTTGCATTATGAACATCTGATGCACAGTGACAGCTGGCCCACTGCCAGCTCAGTGTTATTATTTCAGTCACCGTGCATTGCACTGAGCGTGGCCTAGAAATGGAAGGCAATTCTTTTACATCATAGCAGCTTTCTTCCTGTTATTGAAGAGTGGGTTCTTAACACTTCCACTCAGTTATTTGCTATGTTGAGTGACAAGCCGTAAATGATACATGCTAATCTTCTGTAACTGCAAGTTGTCCAGATCTTTGGCATTACAGTGGATGTTGTAGAATCCAATGATTCCAGTTAACTTAAATAATATTTGTATTGAAGAAAGCAATTCGAATTTGAGATGCTACGGTCATAGAGCATTTCAGAGCAAGAACAGGTTGGGTTTTGGACTGGTGTGGTCCCTCATCCCCCAGGACATGTCCTCTTCTCAATGTTTCCATCAGGAAGGAGGTACAGCAGCCTGAAGGAACACATTGAATGATTCAGAAACAGTTTCTTCCCCTCTGCCATTGGATTTCTGAAAGGTCATTGAGCCCATGAACACATTTTTTTAATTTCTATTTTTGCACTATTATTTAATTTAACTATTTTATGCAGTATATATTTTGTAATTGAATTACCCACTGTAATTCACACTTTTTTCTTTTACTGTATTATGGATTTCATTGTACTGCTCCCACAAAGACAACAAATTTCATGACATATGCAAACTGATATTATACCTGATTCTCATTTTGATAAGTCACCAGCTTCAGTCATCATAAAAAGACTTTAACACCTCAACCATCTTTTCCCAAATACGAAGGATTCTGGCAATGTGTGTGTGTGTTACCCAGTTTCTCCCTAGGTCATATTAATTCTCCATCCTATCACACTCGGAGCTATATATCTGTGGTCCCTTTCACTGTGCTAAAGAGGTCCATGGAAGCTTGAAGAACAGCACCTCACCTTCTCTTCAGAGCATCCCTCAGCCTTCTGGATTCAATGTGAAATTCAACAATTTCATGTAAGTCTCTTCCTCTGATAATATCAGAAATGGCCATATCTTTATCACATCCATCTGTAGCAGTAGGTCAGTTTCTCTCTCTCTCTCTTGACGTGACACAGATACAGACATCGACATATACCACTTGATTTGGTGGGCATTTCTCTCAGTTCTCACTTCCATTTCACAGATTTTAATCATTGCTTCTGTTTGATTTATTTCATCCTCTCTAATTTTCATTGTTAATCTATCCACCAGGTGGCATAATCACAATGCCGACTCTAGTTTCGGAGATATTCCAAAGTTGTCCTATCCATTTCTCCGATCTGCATTCTAAAACAAACTTATTTTTCTCTCTCAACCATTTCAAACAAAGGAAATTCAAACTCCAACTTCTTTTTTCCCACATGTTCCCTGGACTGCTAACTGGCGCTGGCACTTTCTATTTTGGTTTGGATGGTTAAAAAGGTGTATGGTGTGTTGGCCTTCATTATTCAAGAGCTCAAGAGGCAATGTTGCAGTTCTATAAAACACTGGTTAGACCACACTTGGAATACTGTGTTTGGTTCTGGTCGCCTATAAGAAGGATGTGGAAGCTTTAGAGAGGGTGCGGAGGAGATTAACAGGATGCTGCCTAATGGAGAAAGGGAGTGAGCTAAGGCTTTTTCCTTTGGAGATAAGGAAGTTGAGAGGTGAGTTGATTGAGGTGTACAAGATGTTAAGAGGCAGAGGCAGAATAGACAGATAGTACCTTATTTTCAGGATGGAAATGGCCAATGCATAGAGGCATAATTTTAAAGAAAGTATAGGGGTGTTTCAGACTTGGCTTTTAGCACAGAGATTGGTAGGTGCATGGAGAGTGGTGGTAGAGGCAGGTATATAGGGACATTTAAGAGATAATTAGATAGGCACATGGATGAAAGAAAAATGGTGGGCTAGGTGGAAGGGTTAGATTGAAGATTGATCTTGAAGTATAGGTTAAAGGATTGACACAATATCATGAACCAAAGACACTGCACTGTGCTGTACTGTTCTTTGTTCTATTTATCTTTCCTAAGAGAGGTGCATCCTTTCAGAGGAGAAAAAGTATAAGAAAAGTACATGGATTAGGGATATACACTGCGTTATCCCTTTAATCAATCATACCCCTTCTTGTGAAGTTCCAAACAAATACTTCTGTCAGAGTCAGTTAATTTCAATAAGATCCATGCTTTTAAAACAGTTTTCTCAAAAAGGAAACTCTTACCATAGAGTTCAGATACTGGAATCTGAAGAAACACACAGCATTCCTAATACACGTAAATGTATATGATGAATAAATTTGGTCCTTGAAAAAACTGAAGGAACTCAGCAGGTCAGGCTGGATCTGTGGAGGGAAATTCACAGTTGACGTTTTGGGTCAAGATCCATCATTGTGAAGGGACCCAACCCAAGTGTCAATTGCCAATTTCTCTCTGGAGATGCTGACTGACACATTTGAGTTCCTCCAGAGTTTTGTGTATTACAATCAAATATTTGTAAGTTAAAATGAACATGTAATGATGATCAGATATAAGAGCTGAATTAGGCCATTTGGCCGATCGGGTCCGCTCCCCCATTTCGTCATGGCTGTTCTCTTTCCCTCTCGTCTTCTGCCTTCTCCCCGTATCCTCTCATGCCCTGACTAATTAAGAATCTATCACTTCTGCCTTAAATACACCCAATGACTTGGCCTCCATGGCCACCTGCAGCAACAAATTCCACAGATTCACCGTTCTTTGGCTTAAGAAATTCATCCTCATTTCTGTTCTTAAATGGACATCCCTGTATTCTGAACCTATGCCCTCTGGCCCTAGACTCTCTCGTCATAGGAAATATCCTCTCCACATCCACTCTATCGTGGCCTTTCACCATTCAATGGGTTTCAATGAGATCCCCCCTCATTCTGAAATCTAGTTTTCATCTGTCATCTATCTCCATGAAAGCTAGTTTGGTGCAACACAGCTAGGATAGTTCTGATCGTTACACTACAGGAAAGAGACAACTATGCTGGTGAGGGTACAAAGGAGATAGACCAGAACATTGGCTGGGATAGAACACTTTAGATACGTGGAGCAACAACTGGCTGGAGCGGAAGAGGCTAAGGGAGTAATCTAACTAAAGTATAGAAAACTGAGGAGAATAGAAAAGATGCAGAGTGACAATCCTTTCCCCATCCTCGTTCTAAATTCTCCTGTGATTAGGCTAGGATTAAAATGGGAGATTGCTAGGCTGTACGGCTCGAAGGCACAGAAGGGCACTTTCCATGCTGTATCTCAATAAATACATACATAAGTAAACAACAGGAACATGTTTAAACGATGACCATATACTTAAGGAAAAAAAATAAGAGAATTAGAATGATCTGAGGAAAAATATTTTCACCTAGAGCAGGAGTTCCCAACCTTTTTTATGCCAGGGAAGCCACCGAGCTAGGGGGTGGGTGCACTGCAGGCAATCTCGGAAATTTTTTTTACAAGTATCTGGATGCTTCACCAAAGTTGCAGACCAAGTGCTGGTAAGGGGATTAGTAAAGATGAGTACTTAGTGGTCAACATGGAAAAGGTGGGCCGGGGGGTGCTGTTTCTATTCTCTATGACTCTCTAAATTTGATTCTATATTAGTTCAATGCAAGATTAAAGCAACGGACAAGTCACATTTCGTCCTCACACATCTTGGTACGCTAGCCCTATCCACATAGTTTGTGCATTAAGCATTAAGGAACTTTTGAGTCATCAGTTATTCCAAAGTATGGGGGAGTTTGATATGGTGTTTATTTTTCAATTGGGAAGTCAACATGCTTCTTATTTGTTAGGGTGGCAAAGGACACTTGAAACCTTTCTGCAAGAACCTACCGGACCAGGTAGTGTTGTGTCTTTAAAAGGGATATCAGACAGGTATTCCAGTTAGTAGGAAAGGGTTATGGTGACAGAGCCAGGCAAAGAGCTTATTTTTGGTTTGTTCTCACACTATTCTCACACTCTGTCACTATAACCCTTTCCTACTAACTCGATTACCCGTCTGATATCCCCTTTAAAAACACAACACTACCTTCTCACATGGTAGGAGCAAATTCTGTGGACCGTTCACTTTAGTGGATCTGCCATTTACCTTTACCTTGTCTTGTGTATTAACTATATTTGTTATTATTTGGCATTAACTATATTCAGTAGAGAGAACGTCTGCTGATCATGAATTTCTTGCACCTTTCGTACCCTAACCACTTCCAGCCAGGACGGTTTCCCCATAGCATTAAAGAATACTTCATTGTGACCTTGAAAACCAAAGCACAGCAATCCCAGCAACAACTTGAGTTTTACACATCATGTGACCCCTCGTATTTTATTCCAGTCAGATGAGCTTTGAAGACAAACTAACAAACCACCCCTGTGGTCTTGATCCAAACTGAAATAGTGGCTCACAGTGGTTCAGAATGCATAACCAGATTCTGTGATGTCTATTTGTAGTTTAGCATCCTGATAGAGAGAAGACCATTAGATCAAGGAACAGAATTAGGCCATTTGGCCCATCGAGTCTGCTCCGCCACTTCATCACAGCAGATCCATTTTCCACTCAGCCCCACCCTCCTGCCTTCTCCCTTGTATCTCTTCATGCCCTGACTAATCAAGAACTTATCAGCCTCTGCCTTAAATATACTTAATGACTTGGCCTCCACAGCCACTTGTGGCGACGAATTCCACAGATTCACCACTCTCTGACTAAAGAAATTCCTTCTCATCTCCCTTCTAAGTAGACGTCCCTCTATTCTGAGGCCCTGTCCTCTGGTCTTAGACTCCCCCACCATAGGAAACATCCACTATGAAGTCTTTCACCATTCGATAGGTTTCAATAAGATGCCCCCCTCATTCTTCTGAATTCCAATGAGTGCAGGCGCCAAGCCATCAGATGCTCCTCATATGATGTCTTTCAATCCCAGAATCATTCCTTTGAACCCTCTCCAACGTCAGCACGTCTTTCCTTAGATAGGGGGCCCAAAGTTGCTCACAATACTCTAAATAATGCCTCACCAGTGCCTTATAAAGTCTCAACATTATTCGTTTCTCTGGACTCTATGACAGATGTAATCCATGCTGAAGGTTAAATACTCGTTCACGTGTAAGATCACAAAACAAGATACCAATGATCTACTGTAAAATTCTCTGCACACGCTTCAGAATTTGTAGACCTTCAAGTCAGGATTATGCCAGAGTGGTGATCTTAATGCTTTACCTCTTCAGGGCCTTGGCAAAGAGAGGCTTCACTCAAGGAAAGAAAAGTTCAGATTCTTTTTTCTTTCTCTTCTTTACATCTACTCAGCTTGGTAGAGACGACAGGCAGGAATGTGTAATGCTCCTCTTGCAGGATGTAGGAAAGCAGGGAGACCGCCAGTATCCCTGACAACGACAACGGCGAGAAGAGCATCCAGCTGCAGCTTCCAACAAATCGCATTAAGGAGCTGGAGCTGGAACTGGATGAACTCTGGATCATTTGGGAGGCCGAGGGGATGATAGATAGGACATACAGAGAGGTCGTTACACCCAGGATGCAGGACACAGGAAACTGGGTTACAGACAGGAAGGGGGAAAGGGTTAAGGAGCCAGTGGCCATCCCCCTCAACAATAGGTATGCCGATTTGGATACTGTTGGGAGGGGAAGAGGAAAGTCTCAGTGGTCGGTTCTTTGGCGCTGAGTCTGCCTCTGTGACTCAGACGGGAAGGTGGAGAAGAAGCATGTGAGGGGAATGGACAGGAGGTTGCTTGGGCAAGAACAAGATCCCCGGATGGTATGTTGCCTCTCGGGTGCCGGCTCCTGGATATCTCAGGTCGAGTTCTCAACATCCTTAAGTGGGAGGGTGAACAGCAAGAACTCGTGGTCCATGTAGGTACCAATGACATGGGTAGGGCGAGGTTCTGCATAGAAAGTTCAGGGAGTTGGGTGCTAAGTTAAAGTGCAGGACCTCCAGGGTTGTGATCTCAAGATTGCTACCCGTGCCACTTGCTAGTGAGGAAGATTATACAGTTTCATATGTGACTAAGGCGTTGGTGTCGCAGGGAGGGAATAAGATATCTGGATCATTCATCTCTCTTCCAGAAGGGACAGCTTGCACCTGAACTGGAGGGGGACTAATATTTTAGTGGGATGGTTTGTTGCTGCTGCAGGGTGGGGTTTAAACTAGGGTTGCAGGGGGATGGGAACCAGAGTGCCAGAACAGTCAGTGGAGAGGTTGTGGAGACAAATCTTGGTAAGACCTCAGACAAAGTCAGGAATCAAAAGATTGAGCATGATGTGACAAATTCAAAAAGGGTAAATGCAGGGCTGAAGGTGTTGTACCTGAATGCGCGTAGCATACAGAATAAGGTAGATGGACTTGCAGCACAGTTGCAGATTGGCAGGTATGATGTTGTAGGCATCACGGAATCACGGCTGAAAGATTATAGCTGGGAGCTTAATGTCCGAGGATACGCTTTGTATCGAAAGGACAGGCAGGAAGGCAAAGGGGGTGGCGTTGCTCTGTTGTAAAAATGAAATCAAATCATTAGAAGGAGGTGACATAGGGTCGAAAGGTGTTGAACCATTGTGGATAGAGTGAAGGGACTGCAAGGGTAAAAAGACCCTGGAGGGAGTTGTATACAGATGTGGCCTACAACTTACAAGGGAAGATGGAAAATGCATGGCACAGGAGCATTGGTGTGACTAGGGTCCTGAGCTACCTATATTTAAATGCAAGTATTGTAGGAAAAGCGGATAACAGTGCTGAAGGTGAGGTGGCTGGTTTACAATCAGGTGCAATGTGTAGTGGGGAGAGGCAAAATTACAGTTAACAGGATGAGTTGCTATGTAAAAAGCAGGCAAATTTGAAAAGGGTGAACGCAGGACTGAAGGTGTAGCTAAGATAGAGCTAACGATGAAATTCACTCTGAAATTTGAGAAGGAGAAGCTGAAGTTGGGTGTAACAGTACCACAGGGAATTACAGAAGCATGAGAGAGGAGTTGGCTAGAATTGATTGGAAAAGAACGCTGGCAGGAATGACAGTAGAGCAGCAATGGCTGGAGTTTCTGGAAGCAATTCGAAAGGCATAGGATATATACGTCCCAAAAAGGAAGGAGTCACCTGGACCAGATGGTGTACAGCCCAGAGTTCTGAAAGAGGCGGCTGAAGAGATCTTGGAGACATTAGTAATGATCTTTCAATCATCGCTAGTTTTGGGATGGTTCTGGAAGACTGGAAAATTGCAAATCACTCCACTCTTCAAGAAGGGAGAGAGACAAAAGAAAGGAAATTATAGGCCAGTTAGTCTGACCTCAGTGGTTGGGAAGATGGTGGAGTCAATTATTAAGGATGAGATCTCAGGGTATTTGAAGACCATGATAAAATAGGCTTTAGTCAGCATGGTTTCCTCAAGGGAAACTCTTGCCTGACAAATCTGTTGGAATTCTTTGAGGAAGTAACAAACAGGATAGACAAAGAGGAATCAGTTGATGTTGTACACTTGAATTTTCAGAAGGCCTTTGACAAGGTGCCGCACATAAGGCTGCTTAACAAGCTACGAGCCCATGGTATTACAGGAAAGATTCTAGCATAGATAAAGCAGTGGCTGATTGGAAGGAGGCAAAGAGTGGGAATATAGAGAGCCTACTCCAACTGGTTGCAGGGGATTAATAGTGTTCCACAGGGGTCTTTGTTGAGACCGATTCTTTTTACGTTATATTACCGATTCAATGACTTGGCTGATGGAATTGATGGCATTGCTGAAAAGTTTGCAAATTAAATTAAGATAGGGGTGGGGCAGGTAGTTTTGAGGAAGTAGAGAGGCTACAGAGGACACAGGCAGATTGGGAGAGTAGGGAAAGAAATGGCAGATGGAATACAGTGTCAGGAAGTGTACGGTCTGACACGTTGGTGGAAGAAATGAAAGGGTTGACTATTTTCTAACTAGATAGAAAATACAAAAAACTGAAGTGCAAAGGGAGTTGGGAGTTCTTCTACAGAATTCCCTAAAGGTTAATTTGCAGATTGAGTCTGTGGTGAGGAAGGCAAATGCAACATTAGCACTCATTTCAAGAGGACTAGAAGATACAGTGCCAATAAAAAGCATACACCCCCTTGGAAGTTTTCATGTTTTATTGTTTTACCACATTGAATCACAGTGGATTTCATTTGGCTTTTTTTTTATTCTGATCAACAGAAAAAGACTCCTTCATGTCAAAGTGATCTGTTAATTACAAATACAAAACACAAACTAGTTGATAGCATAAGTATTGACCCCTTTCAAGTCAGTATTTAGTGGATGCACCTTTGGCAGCAATTACAGGCTTGAGTCTGTGTGGAGAGGTCCATATCAGCTTTGTACATCTAGACATTACTTTTTCCACATTCTCCTTTACAAAACACACTCAAGCTCTGTCAGATTGCATGAAGATTGTGAGTGAACAGCTCTTTTCAAATCCAGCTAGAAATTCTCAATTGGATTGAAGTCTGGACTCTGACTTGGCCACTCCTGGACATTAACTTTGTTGTTTTTACACCGTTCCTATGTGGGTTTGGCTTTACGCTTGGTGTCATTGTCTTGCTGGAAAACAAATCCCCCATGTTGCAGTTCTCTTGTGGACTGCATCAGGTTTTCCAGTACTTTGCTGCATGAAATTTACCCTCTACTCTCACGAACCTGCTGCAGTGAAGCATCCCCACAGCATGATGCAGCCGCCACCGTGCTTCACAGTAGAAATGGGTTTTTTTTTATGGTGTGCGCTGTTTGGCTTATGCCAAATACAGCAATTAGTCTGATGGCCAGAAAGCTCAACTTTGCTTTCATCAGACCATAGAATCGTCTTCCAGCTGACTTCAGAGTCTCCCACATGCCTTCTGGCAAACTCTAGCCAAGATTTCATGTGAATTTGTTTCCACGGTGGCTTTCTCTTTGCCACTCTCCCAGAAAACTGCAACTGGTGAAGCTCCTGGGTAACGGTTGTTGTAAGCACAGTCTCTCCCATCTCAGCCACTGAAGCTTGTAACTCCTCCAGAGTTGTCATAGGTCTCTTGGTGGCCTCCCTCACTACTCCCCTTCTTGCATGGTCACTCAGTTTTTGAGGACGGCCTGCTCTAGGCAGATTTGCAGCTGTGCCATATTCTTTCCATTTCTTGATGATTGACTTAACTGTACTCCAAGGAATATTCAGTGACTTGGAAATGTTCTTGTATCCGTCTTCTGACTTGTCCTTTTCAATAACCTTTTTTGTGGAGTTTCTTGGAGTGTTCTTTTGTCTTCATGGTGTAGTTTTTGCCAGGATGCTGACTCACCAACAGCTGGACCAACAGGTGTAATTTTACTACAGTCAGTTGAAACAGCTTGACTGCACACAGGTCTCCAAAAGCAGAACTTCATTCAATTATGTGACTACTAAAACCAATTGGCTGCACCAATGATGATTTGATGTGTTCTATTAAAGGGGATGAACACTTATGTAATCAATTATTTTATATTTGTAATTAATTTAGATCACTCTGTAGAGATCTGTTTTCACATTGACATGAAAGAGTCTTTTTCTGTTAATCAGTGTCAAAACAAAGCCAAATTGAATCCATTGTGATTCAATGGTGTCAAGCAGTAAAACGTGAAAACTTCAAAGGAGGTGAACACTTTTTATAGGCTCTGTAAATGCAAGGATGTAATATTGAGACTTTATAAAGCACAGGCAAGGCCTCGCCTGGAGTATTGTGAGTAGGGGTGGGCTCCTTATCTTGAAAAGGATGTGCTGAAATTAGAGAGGGTTCAAAGGAGTTTCACAAAAATTATTCCAGGATTGAATGACTTGTCATATGAATAGAGTCCGATGGCCCTGGGCCTGTATTAACTAGAATTCAGAAGAATGGGAGGGGGTGGGGGGATGACCTCATTGAAACCTATCGAAAGGTGAAAGGATGTGATAGAGTTGATGTGGAGAGGATGTTTCCAATGGTAGGTGAGTCTAAGACCAGAGGACACAGCCTCAGAATAGAGGGGCATCTTTTTAGAACAGAGATGAGGAGGAATGTCATTAGCCAGAAGGTGGTGAATCTGTGGAATTCATTGCCACAGGCAGCTCTGGAGGGCAGGTCTTTACGGATATTTAAGGCAGAGGTTGATAGATTCTTGATTGGTCAGGGTATGATGTAGGGATACAAGGAGAAGGCAGGAGATTAGAGCTGAGAGGCAAAATAGATCAACCATGATGAAATGCTGGGGCAGACTTGATGGGCCAAATAGCCTCATTCTGATCCTATGTCTTATGGTCCTATGTTCGGATTCGACCTTGAAGACTAGAATAAGTTTCTTTATTCGGCAAAAGATAGCTTTCAAAGTCAGCCTGCATATTCTCATACTAAAGCTATTTATTAAATGACTGAGAGTACATATTTCCATTTACTATGGTTGTGATTCCATTATGATGACTCATAGTTTGTTTACTTGTAAAGAGCTTCAGAAATACGTGGGAGGATGTACAGAGTAACAATGGTGTGGTGTTGCTGTGGGCTCCACAATGCATGTCTGCTGTTGCCAAGTGTACCCACCCACAGCCACATGCCTTCACTATCATGCTGAACTCAGACCAGAAAGTAAACACTGTGTATTTTTAAATTTCCTTTTCCGTTAGGGGTGAGGTCAAATATTGTGCAATGCAGGATAGTTGGCTTAATTGGCCTCTCATTAGAGTTCATTAATTAACAATTGTTAATAGAAGCCATTAAGGGATGCTCAGTTGAATTGGTCTCTGTTCAAGTGCTAATTAAAAGCTCAAGAGTAGGCTGAAGTCAGAAACTTGGTTATGATGCTTCAAGCTGGTATCTTAAAGGGTGGGTGATATCTTTGATACTTCTCTTGCGATCGCAAGGCCCTGTTGAACATTGATTATGTAAGAGGCCGCAGGCCTGTTTCTCTTGTCTGGTGGTGTGGGAGCTGTGTAGCCTCAGTTGTAGCGAGGACTGGGCCTCAAGCCGTGGGCTTGCCTGCTGCTAGATGCCAGAGGCAGTGCACCATGGCATCTATGCTCAGTTGGGGGCTGGCCTCTCCCATCAGTGCTGCCCTCCAGTAGTCGATTGGTGGATTGACAGGCTGGATTGTTGTGGTTGCACACCACCAGTAATCCATACAAACAATTCGCGGGACATGTCGCTCTAGGTCTTGGACTATATATGTGTTTTTTTTTTGCTCACTATTTTGAATGTGCTTTTATGTTCTACATCTTGGCCCCAGAACAATGCTATTTCATTCAGCTATGTTCATCTATGAACCATAGAACCATAGAACATTACAGCACAGAAACAGGCCCTTTGGCCCTTCTTGGCTGTGCCAAACTAGTTTTCTGCCTAGTCCCACTGACCTGCACCTGGACCATATCCCTCCATATCCCTCTCATTCATGTGACTGTCCAAGTTTTTCTTAAATGTTATAAGTGAGTCCGCATGTACCAATTCATCTGGCAGCTCATTCCACACTCCCACCACTCTCTGTATGAAGAAGCCCTCCCCCCCATGTTCCCTTTAAACTTTTCCCCCTTCACCCTTAACCCATGTCCTCTGCTTTTTTTTTCTCCCCTAGCCTCAGTGGAAGAAGCCTGCTTGCATTCACTCTATCTATACCCGTCATAATTTTATATACCTCTATCAAATCTCTCCTCATTCTTCTACACTCCAGGGAATAAAGTCCTAACCTATTCATCCTTTCTCTGTAACTCAGTTTCTCAAGTCCCAGCAACATCCTTGTAAGCCTTCTCTGCACTCTTTCAACCTTATTAGTATCCTTCCTGTAATTAGGTGACCAAAACTGCTCACAATACTCCAAATTCGGCCTCATCAATGTCTTATACAACCTCACCATAACATTCCAACTCTTATACTCAATACTTTGATTTATAAAGGCCAATGTACCGAAAGCTCTCTTTATGACTCTATCTACCTGTGATGCCACTTTTAGGTAATTATGTATCTGTATTCTCAGATCTCTCTGTTCTACTGCACTCCTCAATGTCCTACCATTTACCTTGTATGTTCTACCTTGGTTTGTCCTTCCAAAGTGCAATACCTCACACTTGTCTGCATTAAACTCCATCTGCCATTTTTCAGTCATTATTACAGCTAGGCCAAATCCCTCTTCAATCTTTGAAAACCTTCCTCAGTGTCCACTACACCTCCAATCTTTGTATCATCAGCAAATTTGCTGATCCAATTTACCACATTATCATCCCGATCATTGATATAGATGACAAATAACAATAGACCCAGCACTGATCCCTACAGCACACCACTAGTCACAGGCCTCCACTCAGAGAAGCAATCCTCCACTACCACTCTCTGACTTCTCCCATCGAGCGAATGTCTAATCCAATTTATTACCTCACCATATATACCTAGCGACTGAATCTTCCTAACTAACCTCCCATGCAGGATCTTGTCAAAGGCCTTACTGAAGTCCATAAGGTTGATTGATAATTAAAGTTGAATTTAATTGATTTCTGATTTGATAAAGACCTGTTTAAAGAGGCATAAAACCTAATGTCAATCAGCGCCTCAGTATTTCCTGTACCTAAGAAAGTGGCCTCTCAGTAAATGTTTGTGGGTTTCTGCTGCTGTAGCTCATCCGCTTCAGGATTTGACATGTTGCACGTTCAGAGCTGCTCTTCTGCACAACACTTTTGTTATATGTGGTTATTTGAGATACTGCCACCTTCCTGTCAGCTTGAAGCAGTCTGGCCATGCTCCTCTGACCGCTCTCGGTAACGTGACACTATTAAAGCTCGGGGTGTCAGAGTTCAGAGTTCAATTCAGGCGTCCTCTGTAAGTAAGTTTGTATGTTCTGCCCACGTGCATGTGGGTTTCTGCCAGATGCTCCGGTTTCCTCCCACAGTCCAAAGACATAAAGGTTAGTAGGTCAACTGTTCATTGTAAATCTTCATGTGATTAAATTAAATCGAAGTGTTGCTGTGCAGCGAGGCTCAGTTTGTTGGAAGGGCCTGTTCCTCACAGTATCTCTAAAATAAAATAAAATTAAACCAACAAGGCATTTTCACCCACAGAAGGACCACTCACTGGATGTTTTCTTGTTTTTTGCACCATTCTTAGTAAACTCTAGAGACTGAAAATCCCAGGAGATCAGCAGTTTCTGAGATACTCAAACCACCCCATCTGGCACCAACAATCATTCCACACTCAAAGTCATTTATATCACATTTCTTTCCCAATCTGAACAATAATTCAACTGCATGATCATATCTGCATGATTTTATGCATTGAGTTGCTGCCACATGATTGGCTGATTAGATATTTGCATTAACGAGCAGGTGTACAGGTGTTCCTAATAAAGTGGCAACTGACTGTACTTTAACAATCACCCTTCAGTTTCTAAACTCAAAGATTCAAAGTACATTTATTATCAAAGGATGTATTCAGTATACAACCCTGACATTCGTCTTCCCACAGTCACAAAACAAAGAAACATCAGGGAACCCATTCGAAGGAAACATCAAACACTTAATCACAGAAACAGCAAAATACGAGTGAGAAACACAGAATATAAAACATCAAACCACAGGGTCATTGAAACAGTCCAGGAAGTTTCAGTTTAGTTCAGTTCAGTTCACTTTAGCGCTCTGGCCACAAAGCCAGTCCGGTCTGATCAAAATCATACAGAATAGCAACATAAAAGTAAGTAAATGGAGACCAGGAGCACACTATTACATGAACTACAGAGTCCAGTCCACAAAGAGCATCGATTAAATCTTGCCCAAGTCCCGAGACTCCGGCAGCATCAAGCGAGAGGAAAAGAGAAAGACAGGTAAACCACAAGCGTCTCTCTCCGGGAGCTGTGAGCGAGAATGAGGGACAGAAAGAAACCAGTCTAACTCAGGTAGACGGTGCTGAAGATCCACTTGCCTTCCACTCTTGTCCTCGTTGATCTCAATGGAGTCTCATGGAGGCTTCTTTTAATTCGTTGGTTTCTAAACAAGATCTGGTGAAGGGTCTAGCCCGAAACATCGCCTGAGCCACTGAGCATTTTGAGTTTTTTTACTGCACCACAGTTCAGAAAGGTTTAATTTTTTCTGCCATTCACTACCGGTACTCCCACTATTTTCCTTCCGGCATCAAACATAAGCTATTTATTATTGCAAGCTCCAATTTTGAAAACTCAGACTTTAACGAAACATGCCTGGCAGGAACCTAGTATGGGTGAATGAGTTGCCCGATTTGTGAAGATAGAATTAGGCAAAACAGGAAGGCGGTCTAAACCAATCACAATAACATGCATAGTAACGCTCCAGAGTGAGGTAAGACCATAAGACATAGGAGCAATATTAGGCCAACTTGCCCGTTGAGTCAGCTCTGCTATTCAATCATAGTTGATCTGTTTTTCCCCTCCTCAACCAATTCCCCAGCCTTCTCCCTCGTAACCTTAGATGCTGTGTCTGATCAAGAACCTATCTATCTCCACAGGTGCCTGTTTTAAATGGACGCCCCTCTATCCTGAGGCTGTGCCCTCTTTTCCTAGACTCCCCCACCATGGGAAACATCCTTCCCACATCTGCTCTGTCTAGGTCTTTCAACATTCCAATGGTTTCAATGAGATCTCACCCCACCCCACCTCATCCTTCTAAATTCCAGTGAATACAGACCCAGAGCTGTCAGACATTCCTCGTATGATAACCTTTTCATTCCGGGAATCATCCTTGTGAATCCTTCTCTGATGCCAGCACATCTTTTCTTAGATAAGGAGACCAAACTGTTCACAATGCTCAAATTAAGATTTCAGTTTAGCACAAGGGAGAACAATGGACCAGGGTCACAGTTCCTCTGAGAAATTAAACAAAAGCTGTGCCTAGAAACTACTTCTTACCATTCTAAAACAACACATGAAGCCCAACTGAAGTTAAAACCTCACCAGTCCATTAAGAATATTAACTATTCAGCCAGTGTGATAGAATAGACAGAGAGGGTATGGTCCAATGTTCCCTCTAATTTGTAATGACCAGTGTGTGCACAAATCTTGTGCCATACAATCTCTTGCCCAGTGACAACAACATGTGTGCACTGAATAACTTCAATAAAAAATGTATAAATAAGCCAGTTCTAAATCTGCAGACAAACCATCACAAACCGTATCAGAAACCAGAAATAGTGTACGACTGTGAAATATACTTAACATACCAACAAGGTGGAGGGTGACAACTTTTTATGCGCAGTCTAAATCCCAATCTAGTAGCAAAAGATGTATGCACATGCACACATGCGCACCCTAGGGGGAACATTGGTAGGGGGGTAAATTGCAAAGATTGAAGGAGACACTTTGAAAATGACCAAAGAGCTTTTAGTCATTTTCCCCTCAAGCAGCATTGCCTAAATATATTCAGCACCTTGCCTTCTGCAAGTTCTTGATCTGCATGAAATGGCTGCTCCATTGAACTACCTGGAAATAACAATCAAACCTCAAATCAATGCCTTATGCTTGACACATTTTGAAATGTTCCCTGCAATAATATGTTAAATAATTCATAATTCCTTTGTGCCTTTTAAAATCATAGTGAGGTGCCAGAGGTTTAAATAAGCACAGTAGAAACAAGCAATGGATATTAATATCAAGCAGAGCTGGCTTTGAATGGCTGTGAAGATTTGCTACGCCTTTTTTCAGTGTCACTTCAGAATGATGACAACTGTAATCATTTCCAAGTTAATCTGTTGGCTGAATATAACCAGTAACAAAATAAACAGAGGAATCTTGTTTAACATCAATGACAGCTCCTTAATTTGTTTATCATTTTCTGATTGGTCAGAAGGTATTCTTGTTTTGTACTACGGTTCGGATATCTTCTGCTCATATCTAGGGAGCAGTTTCCAAGAGCAGATCCAGCCAATCATCTGTCCTTTCTGTCTTCTGCAAAATAAAAACAAAGGCTACAGTCTCAGAGAACTGTACATCCCAAGGAGCACACATATGAAATTTGGTGACTATTGCAACACAAGATGGAAGCACATTTCCCACAAGCAGCAATGAGGTAATAGCCAAATACTAAATGTTAGTGATGTTGGTTTCAGACCAACCACTGGTGAAAGGCACTACTCATATACAATAACACACAGAAGATGCTGGAGTAGCTCAGCAAGTCTGGCAGTATCTATGGAAAAGAGTAAACAGTTGACGTTTCGGACTGAGGTCCTTCTTGACGGAACATCACTTGCTGTTCCAAAGGAGTGAGAAAGCTGCAGATGCTGGAATCCAACTCGGCAACAACACAAAATTATCGTCCAAACACAGCTGACTTGTATTTGGGAAAACAGATGTGATATTCATGTGAAGATCCCATTTTTCTTTGTGCACCTCTCTCACTTTTCCCCTCACCCTCGCCTTCATCCTCTGTCACTCTTCCACTCTGAAGTGTCATCCTTTGCCCAGTGTCCTGCAGTCTCACTGAGTGAGAAAGTTGAAGTCCCATTCCAGTTACTTGGACTCAGAAATCTGGACCGATGCTTTCTGCAGGCTAAACAGGTGCTTGATATTTAGCATGGATTCAGTCAGCAGTTAGACCCTGTTTCCATTCTATGTTGTTCAGATACAGGTTTATTTATCATGTACACATTTAAACATATAGTGAAATGTGTCCTTTGTGTTCTCAACCAACACACCCAAGAATGTGCTGGGGGGTTAGCCTGCATGAGTCACCACACATTCCAGCGCCAAGACAGCATGCCCGCGATGTTCCACGAAACAAAGCAAGCAACATATTCCACGGTTAAGACCACTGACGTGTTCAGAGCAGTAAATTCAGCTGGGCTGAAAATACCCTGTGGCACCAGATCAGGAAATTACCCTGGAGTCCAGTATGATTTTTTTTTAACCTCAATCAACATTACTAAACCAGTTATTATATTGTTAAATAAAGGATTTTACTGTGTGAATATTGAATATACTTACATACATTTGTCACCTCACTTCAAAAGTACTTAATTGTTTGTGCAGGGTTTGGACTAAATGTAACCTTAAAACGCAAGTTACGTTACACGAGGGAAGGGCGGTAATGGTTGGGTAGCGGTTCACAGAAAGCTTTACAGTACCAATGATCCGCATTCAATTCCTGCCGCTGTCAGTAAGGAGTTTATACGTTCTCCCCATGACTGCGTGGACTTCCTGTCACAGTTCAAAAACCTACCAGTTGGTAGGTTAATTGGTCATTGGAAATAGGCTGGGGTTAAATCAGGGATTTCTGGCTGGCGTGGCTCGAAGGGCTGGAAGGGGCCGTTCCGCAAGGCATTGCAATAAATAAAAAATAAATACATGAATAAAAGTACGCGAACACAGCCTCTGTTTTTTTTTTATAAAGGAGACATGGTATAAAATGAATTCCAGTGGAAGAAGGGGTGGAAGCAGTTTTGAAGGCAAGAACATCTGAGAAGATGCAGAGCAGGTCATTCTGAGGTATGGCACAGTATTCTGCTGGATTCTTGCCAGATGTTGGAGCAGCACCTTTGCAGTACATCAGCCAATGGCATTCAACTTCGGTAAGTACTTTTGGAAGTGAGTCTCTGCTGCAGCATATTTGTTGCACAGCGCACCTGACCACGAGTGGGGGCTGTAATCAACAAAGCCATGGTCAACGGTCAAGGGAAAACAATTTCTTTTGCACCGTGTGTATCAATGAAGCATGTGCGAAATTATGCTTGAACTAAGAGAGAGGTATAGTAGACTAGCTGAAGCATGAAAGCTTTTATAGAACATGGAATGAAACAATACAGGAAGAGGCCCTTCAGCCTATGATGCTATGCTGAACTAATTAAACTAACTGGTCTAGCCTCTTCTTGCCAAACAATTCCAAAACCTACCATTCTCTGCATACTCACCTGCCTATCTAAGATCCTCTTAAATACCTCTATCATATTTGTTTCCTCCTGTTTTCTTGGCAGCACATTTCAGGCGCTTCCCACACTGTGCAGAAAAACTTTACCCTCACATCTCCTTCCAACTTAACTCCTTTTTTACCTTAAATACATGTCCTCTGGATTTAGACCATGAGACACAGGAAGCAGAGTTTAGCCACTTGGTCCTTTAAGTCATGGCTGAGTAATTAGTTTTATTATCTTTCATTCATCTGTAATGAGCAGATACTTTGGTTTTAGGCTACATACTTTTGCCAAGCAATCCTTGCTTCTATGTCCACAAACAATGGCTGTTTTGAGAATCCAAAGTCTGGCTGTTCTCTTCTCTCAAAGTGACCGCGTAGTCCAACGTAAAAGTTCAAATCAAAGCAATTGAAGATGTGCGGACTTGAGAATTCAACAGTTTGATTGAGTTTGTCTGCTAACAGCCCCTAGCAAACCCGACATTCACTAAAGGACTTCTGAGCAGGATCTAGATCCGAAAAGTGATTTTGCCTCCAGGGATGCTATTGAGTACCTTTGTTCCAGATTCCAACATCTGCAGTTCCCCGTGTTCCGATTAGAAGCTGAAGGATGAACTGCAAAGAAATATGTTCTGAAAGCAGTAGAAAGTTGCTTAATTTCTACATAAGGAAATTAACAAATTATGTGATCAGAACTGTTTTCCAGAAATTGATCCACTGGAGAATGTGGAAGAAAAGTCAGAGGATTATACATAATTAAGAAATTGGTAAGTTGATTTATCATTGTCACTTGAACCGAAGTACAGTGAAAAGCTTTGTTTTGTAAGAATCATTTCCTCACAGCAGGACAAAGGAAAACAATAACAGAATGCAGAATAGAGAGTTACATTTACAGAGAAAGTGCTGCGCAGGCCGGAAATAAGGTGCAAGGCCATAACACAGTTTGACAGTAGAGTCATAGAAAAGTACAGCACAGAAAGAGGCCCTTCACCTCATCTACCTAGTGCTGGACCATTTGAACTGCCTAATCCCAACAGTCTCCGTTCCCCTTCCTCCCATGTACCTCTCCAAAATTCTCTTAAACATTGAGACCCAGCTCGAGTGCACCACTAGTGCTGGCAACTCGTTCCACACTCTCACAACCCTCTGAGTAAAGAAGTTCGCCCTCATGTTCCCCTTAAGCTTTTCAACTTTC
Organism: Hypanus sabinus; assembly: GCF_030144855.1. NCBI lineage: Eukaryota > Metazoa > Chordata > Chondrichthyes > Myliobatiformes > Dasyatidae > Hypanus > Hypanus sabinus. The sequence continues at coordinate 14,294,803 of NC_082724.1, forward strand.
ACCCTTAACCCGTAACCTCTGGTTGCAGTCCCACCCAGCCTCAGTGGAAAAAGACTGCTTGCATTTACCCTGTCTTCGCCCCTCATAATTTTGTATATCTCTATCAAATCTCCTCTATGTTCCAAGGAGTGAAGTCCTAATCTACTTAATCTTTCCTTGTAACTCAGGTCCTCCAGACCCAGCAAGTATCCTTATAAATTTTCTCTGCAGTATCAACCTTATTTACGTCTTTCCTGCAGATAGATGGCTAACACTGCACACAATACTCCAAAATGGGCCTCATCAATGTGACCAAGTGTCCATCTTATCACACTAGGAAGCTGATCAATAGTCTTATATCAGCTGGACAGAAACTGTGCTTGAGCCTGGAGGCATGTGTTTTAGGATTTTAAATCAGGTGTTCCCAACTGGGGGGGTCCACAGGCGCCTCCGTTAATGGTAGGGGCCCATGGCATAAAAAGGTTGTGTACCCCTGTGTTAAATATTTGAATTGCTCTTATTTTTTTGGAAGGGGGGAAAGGAATGTAATATATGTAAACATGTTACATTCTATACTGCATTCATTCTCTGATATTAAATTGAACCATTTAATACCTGAGCATACATGTGCTGCATGTGCACATGCATTCTGATGGGAAAAAGTTAATTAAACTAGTTGCTCCAGCAATTCTCTTGCATTTTCACCGTGTTTCTCTATATTCCTGGCATTACTCATGGCTAGAATAAAGAAGATGTATAATTTCACATACATTATAATCCTGCCTCATGAATTGGTAGAAGTGGTCACAGATAGTCCATGTTTCAACCTGATCCATGTAGTGCAATGGCAGCTGTTTTGCTTTGGGCATGTTCTCCCCAAGCCCCTTAATATGTCTGTTTGTTATGTGCTGTGTCATATGACGTGGGCAATCATGGTCGTTCCATGACCCTGATTATTCTCGGCAAATTTCATGACATAAGTGTTTTGCCATTCCTTTCTTCTGGGCAGTGTCTTTACAAGATGGGTGACCCCAACCATTATCAAAATCCCTCACAGATTGTCTGCCTGCTGTCAGTGATCGCGTAACCGGCACTTGTGATATGCACCAGCAGCGCATTTGACCGTCCACCTCCTGCTCCCATGGCTTCATATGACCATGAGCAGGGATAAGCAGGTGCTACACCTTGCCCAAGGGTGACCTGGAAACCAGTGGAGGGAAGGACCACCTTACACCTTCTTTGGTAGCGACGTATCTCCACCCCACCCCAATTTGTCCACTCAATTAAAATCCCCAGGATAAGAGAACTTCAGCTAAGTGGTGTGACTTTATCAACACAAAAACAAAATATTGGTTGAGTCAATCATGGGGCATTATGTGTCAGAATGAATTTGAGTATTGGATGATAAGGAAATGGAAACAAGAGTGGCTGACACTGACACAGTGAAAATTCAAAATTTAATGGAGACAACTTACTTCAGTTAAGATCGGGGACCACCCACAGTGTGAAGCTTGCCCGTTAGATCAGGTACCAAGCTGTCCCAATCTGAACTATTATTTCTTCCACCTGTTTCTAAATTCTAGAAAAGCAAATTTCATAACAGGGATAATTATGGAGTTTGCATCAAATTTGGGAAGTATTTAGCATTTAAGCCAATATTTTTACCCCATTACACATGATATAAACATTTGGACGAATATGTAATTCTCAGGCTATATTACAACAGAGCAACTATAATAGCCTACTTGCATTTTGTGCACTCCTGCACCTAATAATGAGGCCACAGGATGTATGTTCACAGTATTCTGCTGCTATGGTCCATCCACTCCAAGGTTCAATGTTTTCTGCATTCAGAGATGCTTCTTCTGTACTCCACTGAGTTACTGTCAACTTCCTGTCAGCTTGAACCAGTCTGGTCATTCTCCTCCGACTTCTCTCATTAACAAGGCATTTTTGCCCACAGATTGCTGCTCACTGGAAGTTTTTTTTTTGCTTTGCACGCCATTCTGTGTAAACTCTAGAGACTGTCGTGGGTAAAAATGTCAAGAGATCAGCAGTTTCTGAGATATTCAAACCACCCCGTCTGGCACCAGCAATCATTCACAGTCAAAGTCACTTAGATCACATTTCTTCCCCATTCTGATGTTTGGTCCAAGCAACAACTAAACCTCTTGACCATGTCTGCATGCTTTTATGCATTGAGTTGCTGTCCCATGAATGGCTGATTAAATATTTATGTTAAAGAGCAGGTGTATAGGTTTACTTCATTGAGTGGCCACTGAATGTATAATATCTTTTGCATTATAAAATATTCCAAGATATTTTGCAAAAAATATCAAAATTTAATATTGATCATAAGGGGGTGACTGTCGACCTTGGTCAAACGTGGACTTTCATTTGTAAGAGACACGAGGAGGTTGGAGAAACATTTATGGGAAAACTTTAAGAGAAATCCAGAATGTGGAGCCTTGGCAGCCAAAGCCACAAGCAGCACTCACAGAGTAAGAATGGTTGGAAACTCAGTTGGACACTGTTTGGATGAGTCAGAGATTTTAATTTTAAAAGATGAGACCAATACTTGAATATGACAACCACACCAAATGAAAATCTTGGGAAAAGGTTTGCAATAAATTTGCTTGGAGACATGAGGTTAGTGTTAATAATTGGGTCATTTCTTGAGCATTCTGTGTGAAATAAACTTATTCTTGTCAAATGCTATATTAACAGAAATATATATAACTGCTCAATATCAGGCTGAAAATACTTTAACCACAAAAGGGCACGTTTGGCTCCCATATAACAAAACAACAACTTTTATATTGAGGCTTCCAATAAGCAAAATGCCCCACAGTGCATGATCAAACAAGAATTGATGCTAAGCTGTAACACGAGATACTAAAGCATTTCACAAAGGCTTGGTTAAAAAAAGACTTTAAGAATCAAGTAAAAGAGAAGTTTAATAAGGGAATTCCAGAGCTTATGAAGTTTAGCAGCTGAGATAGAAACAGAACATGCTGGAGACACACAGCAAGTTGGCTTGCATCTGTGGAAAGAGAAAAAAAAGTTAATAACTTAGGCCAAAAAGCCTTCTTCAAAGTGAAGGGGAAAGTGAGAAATCATTAGTTTTAAGTTTCAGAGTAGCTAAGGGGCAAGAGAATAGGCCAAAAGGGATATCTTTGGAGCTGGGTTTGGCACAGAGGTATATGCTGGATGAGACCATCTATTTACTTAATCCACACGTCTATTTAAGAGATTCTTCTATGTCCCAAATGCAGGGGCTCACAAACTGGGGTCCATGGACCCCTCAGTTAATGTAGAGGTCCATGGCATAAAAAAGGTTGAGAACCCCTGCCCTAATATATCTGCCTCACCATCACCCCAGCAAGATGACTTCACCCTGCCGGGGATGGTGGTTGAGGCAGATACATAAGGGACATTTAAATAGGTTCACGGATGTCTGGAAGAATGGAGGGCTATGCAGGAAGGAATGGCTAAATTGATCTTAGAGTACTTTGAAACATGGGCGCGTCATGATTCAAAGGGCCTGTATTGTGATATAATGTTCTATGTTCAGTCATGAATAGACAATCTTTTATTTAGAGACTGTGGTCCCTATTTTCTAGAAACCCCAGCAAGTGGAAACATCACCCCACAATATGTCTGGCACTGGAAACGTTTTGTATGCTTGCACAAATAAAATGTGCTCGTGGCAAGATTATCTGTTTTCAGTGAGCTTATTCGAGGAGTAAATATTAGTTAAAATACTCCAGATAACTTTGATCCTCTTCTTCAAAACAGTGCCATTTAGGATGCAGACACAGTTGTAGTTTAATATCCCATTTGAAAGCTAGGAAGCCAGTTCATGAACACTTTTGGGAAGGTCTTTAATCTCCATGTTTAGCTGCCTTGAATTTCCCCTTGTTTCTGATGGTCAGGCACAGCTCTCAGGTTAATGGGGTTAGAGAAATGGTTTGCACTGAGCTTCTGCTTGCTAATTACTATTTCAAAAATGCTGACTTTTGAAAATTGCAACTGAAATAATATTAATAGCGCTACTGCCTGTCTTGTATATTCTAAGATGGTCCTTTCTTCCCAAAGACATAAGATATTTCAAATAAAATAAACCAAATTGAAAGTCCCTTCAGAAACTATATCAAATGGACAGCCCCATAATTCTATAGTACCACAGTAACAATGAATAATAAAATACTGTTTTTCTGTGAATTGCTCTTCCTTTTTGATTTTAATTTTGAGATAGTTATTTTTGACGAAGTATGTGGCATTGTGTCAAACCAAGATGGAGTCTGTCAAGTATTCAGGTTCTCATTCCATAGGTCCTGTCTGTCCACTCTTACCTGAGCCAAATGTGGCGGGCTTAGTGCAGGGGTGGCTGTAGTTTGCCCGTGCCTGGCTTAGTGACTTGCTTATTCTACCAGAGACTCAGTGGTGGCTAGGATTCAGCTGGTGTACTGCTCATTCTCAACGCCTCCAAAATAATCTGAGAACCCTGGAGTTCAGACAAGGCCGAAGACAGATCCTCACAGTGGGAGATAGTTGACGCACCATCAATAACTCACTCTGAGAAGTAAAGGCGAGATATCGGCTTTTATTGACTGGAAGAAGGAACAGGCAGTGAGTGACCACCATACTACATCCTGGAGACTGAGAGGCCGGGCCCAGGCTCTGATCGCCTTTATACAGGGGTCTGTGGGAGGAGCCACAGGAGCAGTCAGCAAGGGGCGTGTCCAGACAGGCACACGTAGTTCACCACAATAGTAACAACAGTTCTTAAATGGCTGTGCTGTTCTGAGACATCTAAAAAGATTAAGATTGTTCTAAGTAATTAATAAAATTAAAATGGATTAAGAACACATTCAAACATACTGCACAAAATACTTACAAGTTTGGTCAGGATGGATACAGGGGTATGTTCTCCCTCTCAGGGCTGTCTTGAACCAAAGGCCATAGTCTGAGAATAAAGAGCAGTCTTTCAGGGCAAAGATAGGGATAATTTTTTTTACTAAAAGATTGCTGAGTTTTTTGAATTCTCTGTCCAAGAAGACTGTGGAAGATCCGCTGCCAAGGATATTTAAGACAGATCTTTGGTAGTCAAGGGATATGGTTTATAGTACAGGAATGTGGCCCTGTGGCGAGAGATCAGAGTCCTGATTTTATCAAATTGTGGAGCAGACACAAGGGGCCAACTGGCTAGTAGTTACTTCTGTTTTGTATGTTCTCTATAGTTTATTTTTAGGTCACTGGCAAAGCAATTGCACAAGACAACAATTATTTTCGGAAGTATTGCTTCCTCAGAATTTTTTTTCTGTTTATGATCGACTGCTTGAAGTTGAACACAAACATAATTTCAGTCTACTGAATTCACATAGAAATTTGGAGAAACAAGAAATCAACTTTTATTGAACTTAATATGTTTAATTGCATAAAGGTGCTGACGCCTTGTAAAAGTTCAACTAAACTAAAAGTGTTTTGTTGATGATTTTCATTTGTACTTAGCGTCTGAGGCTTTTCACTTAAGTGTCCAAAGATAATCAGCCAGCATTGATGGATTCTAGTTGCCCAGATACTGCTTGTCCATGACTGCAATGTCCTGATGAAACCTTTCACCGTGCTTGTCACTGGCAGCGCCAAGATTTTCAGGGAAGAAATCTAAGTGGGAATGCAGAAAATAAATCTTTAGTGACATAGTTTTGTATGCTTGAAGCATGTTGTGAAGCAGATTGGTGCTCTGTAGTTGCTAAGAAAATTTTTTCAACAGCATCCTTGAATACCTTCCATGCAATTTTCTTTGATCCCACTAGAGGTTTTTTTGAATTGCCTGTCATTGATAGCCTGTTTGGTTTGTGGACCAACAAAAATGCCTTCCTTAATCTTGGCATCAATTATTCTGGGAAACATCTGTCTCAAATATTAAAATCAGTCACAGAAATTTATAACCTTTTTAAACCTGACCTACTATGTAGCATCCACCCTACCCAAGCATGCTTGGACAAGATGGAAAACTTTTCAGTTCACATTGTGGGCAACATTTTAACTGACTTGAATTATGAATTGAAATAATAAATATAGGCAATTTCAAAAAAAAGGTGCATGATAGGGAAATTTTATGGTGAGCAGCAGCCCAAAATCCATAAGATACACCCGAAAGGATTCAGGAAGCAAAATCTTTGTTATCCAGTGGTATTTATTGACCATCTGTACCTAACTGTCCTTGAGAAAAATATCTCTCAGTATTGACAGGCAACAAGGTCCATTGGGAGAAATGCAAGATGGCACCGAAGTATGGCTGACTTGCTAAGCTGCTCCTTGAAAACCCACTCATTACTTCTACTATAATCATTTTAGTCTTTTATTGTTTTTCCTTGTCCTACTTCAATGGCCTTGTCCTGCCACAATGACCTTGTTCTACCTCAAATGACCTTCGCCTATCTCAATTACTTTTTCTACCTCAACGATCCTTTGTTCTACCTCAATGATTTGATCTGTATGAACAGTATGCAAGACAAGCTTTTCACTGTATCCTGGTACATGTGACAATATTAAACCAACACCAATACCAAGGAAGCATTCCCACTGTGCTATTGGGCAGGGGATTTTAGAGGTTAGATCCAGGGACAAAGAAGGACCAGTAATATTGTTACGGATTCAAGCAACAATAAATATATGAGTGAGGCAGGGGTTTTTATAACAAATAACACGTTTATTAAACACTGAAAAACAAACCCCCAAAAGTAAACAAACCACTCACGTAACCGGAAATCAGCTGCTGTGCGGCAGCTTAAACAGTTCTTAAAGCGATGTTGCAAAAACAGTTCTTCAAAGTAGTATTGCAAAAGTTCAAAATGTTTACAGTCCATTTAAGGGAGAGACTTTTTAAGACAATTTAAAATTCTCTTTCACGTCGTGTTGTTGCAATTCCCAGTTAAACCACACTTTTTCCATGAAGATGAAATGAAACGGCTTAAAGGCACTGACCTTTCCTTTACAAAACTGTTCCCAATCCTTTCTGCTATTCACAGGGATTAACATGGGAACAGTCAATAAATTCCTTCCGAATGAGGATCAAACAAGGTCGAACCTGTTTCACCGTCAAAATTGATTCTCCTCGATCTTTTAACTCCCGAACTCCGATCTTCACTCTCCACTGATTCTCAACTATCAGTATTATAAAGAAGCTGCTGGCAATGACCTTTTAAACTTTAGGCATAGATAAAACTCCATTTTCCAACTAAACTGTGTCATAACATTAAATCACACAGTGGCATGAAGTCAACGTGGTAAATCCAGCCACGAACTGCCTCTCCTCACAGGGAGGGGTCCTCCTTTTAAACCCTGTAAAAAAAACTGTCACATGACCTCTACTGGCAGGAAAATGACATCACTCCACCATCACAAGACCATTACCTCAAGTCCAGTATAGCTTCAACACCTGTCATGTGACATGGGTACATAACACCTTCCTCCAAAAAAAAATTTTTTTTGGTCTTCAAGAACAAAAATTTTAACAACTATTTACAAGAAAAAACAAATGTATAAATTTTATAACATACACAATATACAATACAGTAGCATCATATAACATCTTACAACTCACAATACAGTAGGAGTGTTACAATTTTAAAATCCACTCCAAAAAAAATTACATTGTACATTGAACATCGAGATAGACAATCAGCAACCACATTATCTTTACCTTTAATATGAGTTATCACAATATTGTACTCTTGTAACATCAAACTCCAATTTAATAATCTTCTGTTTTTGTTTTTCATCTTACTCAGAAAAACTAACGGATTATGATCAGTGTAAACAATAAGTGGTTTTTGAGTTGTACCAACATATACCTCAAAATATTCTAAAGCTAAAACAAGAGATAATAATTCCTTCTCTATTGTCGAATGGTTTCTTTGATGCTTATTAAATTTCTTAGAAAAGTAAGCTACTGGATGATCAACCTCATCACCCTCATTATTTTGCATTAATACTGCTCCTGCAGCATCATCACTAGCATCTACAGCTAATGAGAAAGGTTTTTCAAAGTCAGGTGCCTTGAGCGCAGGTTGTTGACATATCATTGTTTTCAATTTTTCAAATGCTTCTTGACAAGGCACTGTCCACACAAACTTCACTTTCTTCTGCAAAAGGTTAGTTAATGGAAGGGCAACATTAGCAAAATTCTTACAAAATTTTTGATAATATCCTACCATTCCCAAGAATCTTCTGAGAGTTTTTTTCCCCATTGGAGTGGGAATCTCTAAAATTGCCCGAACTTTTGCCTGAACAGGAGCTACCTTACCTTGACCCACAACATAACCAAGGTAAGTCACAGTGGCATGTCCAAATTCACTCTTAGCTAAATTAATAGTTAAGTTAGCTTTTGAAAGCCTTTCAAACAATTTCTCCACCGCAATAATGTATGCTTCCCAAGTATCATTTCCTGTCACTAAACCATCAATATAAGCATCAGTATCTTTCAATCCCTGAATCACAGAGTTAATCATCCTCTGGGAAGTACCTGGGGCATTCTTCATCCCAAATGGAAGAACATTATATTCATACAGCCCAGATGGAGTTACAAATGCAGAAATCTCTCTACCTCTGTCCGTTAATGGAACACACCAATACCCTTTCAATAAATCAATCTTTGTAAGGAACTTTGCTTTTCCAACTTTATCTACACAATCATCTACTCTAGGAATTGGATATGCATCTGATTTCGTTACAGCATTCCTATAGTCCGTACAAAACCTAATACTACCATCTGGTTTTGGCACCATAAGACATGGTGAACTCCAATTCTAGTTAGAATGTCTAATAATATTATTCTCTAACATATATTTAATTTCTTTCTCAGCAAGTTCACATTTTTCTATGTTCATCCTAAATGGGTGTTGTTTAATAGGTTTGGCATCTCCAACATCTATGTCATATGCAGCTATAGTAGTCCTTCTCAGAACATCTGGAAACAAATCCTTATATTTAAAAATTAATTCCTTCATCTGCTGTTCCTGCTCTAACTGTAAATGTGCTAATCCCTCATCAATATTTTCCAGAATGGTTGAATTTGGTAACCTAACAGAAACAATGTTGGATTTAGAATGAAATTCAGATGAATCATCTATCATGTTCCTAGTTAAATCAAACTCATTCTCATTAACCACAGCAGTCACAGTATCAGATTGTTTCTCAAAATATGGTTTTATCATATTTATATGGCAAAGTTGTGTTGACCTTCTACGATCTGGAGTTTTTATCACGTAATCCACATCATTGATTTTAGACACAATTTCATAAGGACCATGAAATCTAGCTTGTAAAGGATTTGTTTGCACTGGGAAAAGAACCAACACCTTATCTCCAGGCTTAAACATCCTCATCCTAGCTTCTTTATCATACCAAACTTTCATTTTCTCCTGAGCCAATTTTAAATTTTCCTTGGCTAAGCTACAAGCTTTATGTAACCTGTCCTTAAATTTCAAAACATAGTCCAACAAATTAGTGTGTATTTCCTTACTAATCCACTTCCTCATCAACACTCCATTTTCCAAGTAATAACCTACTGGCACCTGCTCAATTTCACTATCTAGTAGAGCTTGTTCTCTTAATTTTATAATCTCAGGGTCTCCATTCTGCTCTGCTATCATCTCCTTCTGAGACAGAGATAAATCTTCATAGTCAGACTTACTCCAAGAATCTTGTCCAAACAATGAAGGTAAGAAAGTCTCTGACACATCCTCAAAACTCGAATCCTCAGTTGAACAGTCATGAGTAACAACCTCATTCTGCGCATCAATCTTTTTAGCCATAGCTCTAGTCACAACACAGGAAGAATCTGTGTTAGAATTCATCTCTGGTTCCTCTGACTCCATTGTCAAATGCACTTCAGGAAAAACTTGTCCACCTGCCAAGTCATTACCTAACAATAAAGAAATATCCTTCACAGGTAAGCTAGGCTGTAATCCTACTTTAACAAATCCTGTAACTAACCCTGACTTTAAATTTACTTTATGCAAATGCACAGGCATAAAATCACTCCCAACACCTCTTATATAATTTACCTCACCAGTATCAGACTATTCATTAAACTTAAATACACTGTCTAACATCAGTGATTGAGAAGCTCCAGTATCCCTAAGGATTTTTATTGGCACCAGAGTAGATCCTTATTTCAAGGATACAAATCCTTCAGTTATAAAATGATGATATCCCTTTTTAACTTGGTCAGATTCTAACAAAACCTCATTTGTGTTTATCGAACCCTGTAATTTTACAGGTGCTTTAGTATGTTGCACACAAGCATCTGGAATTGCTTCCTTCTCTTTCTTTTTCAATCTGAAACAGTTAGCTATTACAATGCCAGATTTCTTACAATAGAGACAAATAAGGCCAAACTGTCTTTCCTTTACAGGTTTTCCTTCCTCCTTACCTTTCTCATTAACTTCTGATTTACCTTGAGTCTCCGTGTTATTTTTCCTCTTAAAAATTCTGCCCTGAGGAAATTTATTCTTGTGGATTAAAACATACTCATCAGCTAATCTAGCACAGTCCTGCAATGTATCAGTATCCCTCTCATTCAAGTAGGTCCTTACTTCAACAGGGATGCTTCTTTTAAATTCCTCCATTAAAATCAGCTCTTTCAATGTATCATAGTCCCTATTTACATTTTTAGAAGAATCCCATCTCTCAAAACACACAGCTTTATCATAGGCAAATTCCACATAAGTTTTTTCCACAGACTTCTTCAAACTTCTGAATCTTTCTCTATACACTTCTGGGACTAATTCATATGCTTTTTAAAATATGCTTTTTCACAATATCATAATCAAGTGCTTGCGCAGCAGGTAAAGCTGTATAAACTTGTTCTGCTTTACCTTTAATTACACTCTGTAACAACACTGACCATTTATCTTTCAGCCACTCTGAAATCTGAGCAATTGTTTCAAAATGCTGGAAATATCTTTCCACTTCTGTTTCACTAAATGGAGGCACCAATTTAATTTCTTGACTAGCAACAAATGGTTTTCTAGAACCAGAAGACTGATTCCCAGACCTTAATTCCATCATCACTTTTTCAAATTCCCTTTTTTTCTGATCAGCTTCCGACCTACAATGCTCCAATGCTGCTTTACTTTGTTCCAACTTCATTTGTTCGATTTGCAACTGCATCTCTATATTACTTATTGGAAACGACTCTAAAATCGATTCATCAAAATCACCTGAATCCACATAGTGTGACGTGATTTTTCTCTGTATTTTCAGCCTTTGATGTAGTCTTCAAAATACCTTTAAGTTGCAATCTATTAGCTATCTCAGACACCTCAGTTTTTTCCGCCTTCGCTAACAACTCCACGTCTGGCGAAGCCAAAAACTCATCAATATTCGTTGTTGCTGAATACCGCTCACAAGCCAATCAAACAGAAGAATCAAGTATTCCCCTTTTCCAAAACACCGATCCAAAATTTAACAAGCATTTAAACTCAAATGATCCAATCCTGGACGAGCCCCCATATTTATGTTACGGGTTCAAACAACAATAAACATATGAGTTAGGCAGGGGTTTTTATAACAAATAACACGTTTATTAAACACTGAAAAACAAGCCCCCAAAAGTAAACAAACCACTCACGTAACCGGAAATCAGCTGCTGTGCGGCAACTTAAACAGTTCTTAAAGCGATGTTGCAAAAACAGTTCTTCAAAGTAGTATTGCAAAAGTTCAAAATGTTTACAGTCCATTTAAGGGAGAGACTATTTAAGACAATTTAAAATTCTCTTTCACGTCGTGTTGTTGCGATTCCCAGTTAAACCACACTTTTCCCACAAAGATGAAATGAAACGGCTTAAAGGCACTGACCTTTCCTTTACAAAACTGTTCCCAATCCTTTCTGCTATTCACAGGGATTAACATGGGAACAGTCAATGAATTCCTTCCGAATAAGGATCAAACAAGGTCGAACCTGTTTCATCATCGAAATCGATTCCCTTCGATCTTTTAACTCCCGAACTCCGATCTTCACTCTCCACTGATTCTCAACTAGCAGTATTATAAAGAAGCTGCTGTCAATGACCTTTTAAACTTTAGGCATTAGATAAAACTCCATTTTCCAACTAAACTGCGTCATAACATTAAATCACGCAGTGGTATGAAGTCAACATTGCAAATCCAGCCATGAACTGCCCCTCCTCACAGGGAGGGGTCCTCCTTTTATACCCTGTAAAAAAAATCTGTCACATGACCTCTACTGGGGGGAAAATGATGTCACTCCACCATCACAAGACCATTACCTCAAGTCCAGTATAGCTTCAACACCTGTCACATGACACGGGTACGTAACAATATATTTGCAAGTCAGGATTCTTTACTTGTCTTCTCGGTGATGGAGGTCAGTAGTAAAGTGTTGGTAAAGTTGACTGGGTGTGTAAATGCAAAGGTGATAGAGCAAATTATATTATTAAAGCACCAAGGAATGATCAAAAAATAGATTCTAAATAATTTATGGTGGGAAATATATAGTCTAAGTTTAATCCTGCCTGATCTACTGAGCTCCTCTAGCATTTTGCATGTGTTGCTCCAGATTTTCAGCTTCTGCAGCACCTCTGTTCCGTTGGCCAAAAGCTGAATTTCCCAGAAACCAAATATTTTGATTCTGATTCCCATTCCCATTCCGATATATCAGTCAATGGCTTCTTCCTGTCATGATGAGGCCACTTTCAAGATGGAGGAGTATCACCTTATATTTCATCTGGATAGCATCCAGCCTGATGGTACGAATATTGAGCTCTCCTTCTGGTAATAAAAAAAATCCCTTCCTTCTTCTCTTCCTCTTTCCCCACTCTGGCCCCTTACCTCTTCTCACCTGCATATCACATCCCCCTTGGTACCTCCCAATTCCTCCCTTTCTCCTGTGGTTCACTCTCCTCACCAATCAGATTCCTTCCTCTACAGCCCTTTCTTACCCAACTGTGTTCACCTATCACCTTTGAGCTAGCCTCCTTCCCCTGCCTCTCCCAACCTTTTTATTCTGCCATCTTCCCTCTTCCTTTCCAGTTCTGGGGAAGGGCCTTGGTCTGAAATATTGACTGTTTATTCATTTCCATGGTTGCTGCCTAACCTGCTGAGTTCCTCCAGCATTTTGTGTGTGTTGCTCTGGATTTCCAGCATCTGCAGAATATCTCATGCTTATGATCTGCAGAATCTCTATGATTCTAAATAGACTATGTTTTTCTTTTTGAAATAAATAGATTATTTAGAAGAATAATCTTATAAAAATAAAAGTGAGTGATCTTCTTAAAACAAGTGAAAAGGCAATAATTATCTTCCTCTTCTTAGTTTCCAATTTGAGAATATTTATCAGTGATTTTGGTCAGGTGTCAGATCATGGAGGATGATTCCTGATTGCAGTTCTGAGGAGTATCAGAAGTTCCATTCTCCACTACCCCACAAACAGATGCCCTCAGGATAATTTGGATTATATTTGATGACAGGACCTTGTAAATTGAGAGATGCACACAATTTAGCATTTCCCCCTCCCCCCACTACTTTCAAATCTCTTACTATCTTTCCTTTCGGTTAGTCCTGATGAAGGGTCTCGGCCCGAAACGTCGACAGCGCTTCTCCCTATCGCTGCTGCCTGGCCTGCTGTGTTCCACCAGCATTTTGTGTGTGTTGTTGTTTGAATTTCCAGCATCTGCAGATTTCCTTGTTGATGCACACAATTGATGCTTTAGGATCACTGCTTATGACCAACACAACACGACCCAACTGTTATCACAAGTAGTTAGATGCTCAGGCCCAAATCAGTGAGATATTCAGGGGATCTGATGAGCCAATTTCAGCTGAGGCAGTTTCACTGAGAAATCATTTGTAATAAAGTTACTGGGATATCTATTATTGTACTATGCTCGAATAAACTTTGAGGCTGATGTAGTAACTGTATCCTAGTACACTGAAAATGCCTTAATGAATCAGCCAAGCAGGCAAGGAGCTTTATTCACCTCATAGGGGGATAATGATTCAAATTTGTTGCAGGACTTGCTCAGAATGCACGCGGTGCGTGAAATATGGTTGCATCACTGTTTGATATGGGGTGGGGGGGAGCTATTACACAGGATCAAAATAAGCTGCAGAGAGTTGTTAAATAAGCTGCAGAGAGCTCCATCATGGACACTGGCCTCCATAGTATCCTGGACATCTTCAAGGAGTGATGCCTCAGAAAGGCAGTGTCCATCATTAAGGATGCCCATCACCCAGGACATGCCCCCTTCTCGGAAGGAGGTACGGAAGCCTGAAGGCACACACTCAACAATTCTGGAACAGCTTCCTCCCCTCTGCCATCTGATTTCTGAATGGACATCGAACCCATGAACAGTAGCTCCTTGGTCTTTTATTTCCTTTTTTGCACTAATTATTATGTATTGCATTGCATTCCAGCCGCAAAATTAACAAATTATGTGACATACGGTAAACCTGTGTCTGATCCTGTTTCTGATTTCATTATTTTGTGCAATCATCGGCAAACTGGTCCAATGCCAACGTCAACAAGCCCCTTTAGCCCCTGCCATAAAATTCAGCCTTACAGGCACACGATTAATTGCTTGAAGCAGGAAAAACATCTCCATGTATTTACTTGCTCTATCTTTGGAGTGCATTTCATTGTTCATGCCTCCTTCTGTACCTTTGTGTTCAGACTATGCCTTTAGCTAACACCTGCAGCTCCTTCAATAGCAGAAAGCCCATGGCAAATACACTCAATATCAACATGTGTCACAGCTTCGTATCATCAAGTGGTGCCACTATCAAGGGCATTGATTCTAATTTTACTTTACCTTGTGACTTGATTTACACACAATGCCTTTGTGATTTTGTTGCATGTATTCTTATCAATTGTCATATTTGTGTGATGAACATATTATACGGACTTCCAGAGTCTTTCTTTTGTGTACTTTGGATTCAATGTTGATCTCCTGTCGGCACACTTGGTTGAGAATCAGAAGCAAATCAGCAGTTGCTTGTGTTGCTCTCAAGCTGGCTATTATTTCCATACAATGCTTTCAAGTGTCATTTCCCGCAAGAACAATTCAGTAAGTGGCAAAGTTTCCAAAGTACTTCTCTTCAGCACTTACACACAAGATTCTGCAGATGCACAATATGTTGGAGGAGCTCAGCAGATCAAGCAGCATCAATGGAGAGGAATACAGTCAACATTTTGGGCCAAGACCCTTCCTCAGGCATTCAATCATCTTCCATTTCTGTCACAGAAAAGCACCAAATCATATCTGGGAAAAAATAGATGGAGACTTAACCTGCAATTTTACAAGATGTTCAATGTTTTTCAATCTAATTTATCAAAAAAAATAATTGCCCTTCTCATAGCGGTTCCAAACTGTATTTTCATCGCTGAGTCATCTATTCAGGAGCTCTCAGCCTTAAACCAGTCTTTCCTGTTCTCCTTGATGTGTTGATAATTAGTTCGTCTGTTCATATGCTCACATTTATTTAAGTTTGACGATTGACATTTGCACATGTGACTGTTTGCTAATTATTGATTGTTTGTGGATATTTGAGCTATTGTCTTGCAAACTGTCAGCTGTTATTGTGTTTCCTGTTAAGGTGTTCTCCTGAGTTTTATGCTTGGCACTGAACCACAATCAATTCTGGTATGTTTCACATACTGGTAATAAAGTGATTCTAATTCTGGTTCTTTGCCAGCAAAATTTGCATTATTCAAACCTCTTAACCAATGAGGCTGGAAAGTTTTAAATGATAGGATTTTTTTTTGCTGAATTACACAGTAAATTTCCCTCTGACACAACAGGTGTGCAATAGTAAAACAATTGTCTGAGGGTCTGTCCCAATAAAATGCTCCTTGATCTCCCAGTCTACCTCACTGTAGCTCATTATTTGTCTACCTGCACTGCACTTTCTTTGTAACTGCAACATTGGTTTTTCAAGCATTATTGTAACCCCAAATCAAAAGCCACGCCATCTTGAAAGATGCTTCACACAGGTGGTTAATTTGAACATCGATTTCTCAAGCTTCCTGTAACTGCCCCTCCCCCTTCACCATTCCCCATTCCCTCTCACACCTTATCTCCTTACTTGCCCAACACTTCTCTCTGGTGCTCCTCCCTCTTCCCTTTCCTCCATGGTCTTCTGTCCTCTCCTATCAGATCCTCCCTTTTCCAGCCCTGTATCTCTTTCACCATTCTACTTCCCAGCTCTTTACTTCACCCCCTCCCGCTCTCCCAGTTTCATCTATCACTTACTAACTTGTACATCTTCCTCCCCTCCCCCCCACCCTCTTACTCCGACTTCTCATCTCTTTCTTCCAGTCCTGGTGAAGGGTCTCATCCCAAAATGTCAACTGTTCACTTTTTTCCATCGATGCAGCCCGGCCTGCTGAGTTCCTCCAGCATTTTGTGCACTTTGCTTTGGATTTCCAGCTTCTGCAGGTTTTGTAGTCAGTTTGGTCAATCATTTTACTTACCCCCCACCCCCATCACTGCACTGCACGGCAGATATCTTAAACCCCATTTTATAAAGCTGCTTACTTTGTAAATACATGCTAGTATTTATTTATTTATACAGATTTTATCCTCTATATGTTCTTTAACCTCTAATTCTATTCACATTTTTTAAAAATTATATATAATTTATTTTTATATAATATTTTATATTGTTCTCTCTCTTGATGGTGAGTGAGAGTCTGCTGGCCCTCGAGTTCGGGGAACTCAAATAAGCAATACTGCGGATTGTAATCTCAAAACCTCGAGCTGTTGGTCTCCCCTCTGAGCTGTTGCAGGAGTAATACTTCTCTCTCCCTCGCTAGTAAGAGGGAGAAACTGCCTGAGGTGTCGAAGTGTTGGGATGAACAGTAGTTTTTGATGGACTCCAGATCATGGTCTATGGGGGCTTTGCTATTGCTTTGCTTGGTGGTGGGGGGGAGGGGTGGTGTTGATGCTTTTCCTGGAGGAACTAGTGGTGGGAGGGTTGACGCTTTTGCTGCTGCTTGTGCATGGGAGGAGGGAAGGAGCATCTGGGGTTCTAACGTTTTCTGTTATTCGTTCTTTAGGATATTTCTTCTGTTTTGTGGAAGTCTGTGAGGAGTACGAGTTTCAGGTCGTATGTTGTACACATTCTCTGGTATTAAATAGAACTATTGAACCATTCTTTGTTCTTTATAACTGTTGTATGTTGCTTTTTGCTGCATGTCACACCCTGACCAATACATCACAGCAAATTCCTAATACACGTAAGTGTATATAGCGAATGAATTGGATCCTCAATCAACTGCGCCGACTTTCTTCTCTTTCTCTGCCTGGCTGTATGTGTACGCAATATCCATGTATGTATGCATATCGTCCTCTGTCTGAAAGGCAAGCAAACCAAAGATAGTCACCATATCCCGGTGACTGTCACGATTATAAACCCATACCAATACAGAGAATGGTTTTGGAATACTGCTGTGCGAAATAAGGGCATTGGAGACTGGAAGAGTGGGCACACAAACTGGCTGTAACCCCAGCGACGATAAAACTCTAAATAAAAACCCTGACATGAGAAGATGGAATGAAGCCAAGTAAAAGATGTAAATGGCCTTAGGATTCTCATTAGATAATGGTAACGTTTTTTGATGTAATACAGTAATATCTGCACTTTCAAAGGAGAGTGGTTTTTAGAAGTCGGAAGAACACAATGGGTTCTGAGCTCATCTGGATATCAGACTCATTTGTCAACGTGATCTTTATGCTTTGATAGTTCCTCACACCATCTTACAAGTTTCTTCACTGAATAACCAGTTTCTTTACTTCATTTATTAAGAGCTTCAATTTCTGATTCTGTGCAAAATATCAATACATTTTGTACCGTGACTCTCTTCTAATAATTGAATCAAAGTGACTCAATTCGCGTCAGAGAGCAGGTGCTTGTTGACTATGTCTGTGTCTTCTTCTCCCGGTTGCTGAGGAAAATTAACTGAGGATATGGCCATGGTTACTCATTTCACGATTTCTCGTGTGCCTCTGTTTGTTCCAAAAAATATTTTATTAAGTTAAACATATCAGTCCATCAGTTCTGAAGCAATTACAGCAGTTAGGAGGCTCAAAGAAACTATAATTAATGTTTTGAGTGATTCATTAGCATCCTGTTAGGAACCAGCAAATGGGCCAGATCTTCTGCTGAGTATTGAGTCTCTCAAACCTGCTCTTGAATTGCACTGTTTCATCCGATAGGCCAGCACCCAGTCAGTTGGTTAGGCCCAGCACCACCCATGGCCAGTAGAATTGTCAAGTGACAAAGCCTGGCCTGCAGGCCAGAAGTTCCCAACCTTTTTTTTATGCCATAGAGCCATATGATTAATCAAGGGTCCATGGACCGCAGGTTGCAAACCCCTTTTCTAGGCCCACTGGCTGTCAGAACAATGATCACAAACTCATTCAAAATACTCAAGAACTACTAAAAATAAAAATAAAACTTAGTTTTTATACTAAAAATATTAAACACTGTGAAGCCCATGCACACTTAAATTAAAACTAAAAAATGTAAACCAATTGAACTAAATGAAAAATAGATTCTAGTTAGTCTTCTGGGAATAGACTTTCCTTTCCATTCATTTTCCTTGCATCAGTCGACCTAGCATAGGCTCAACAGGTAAATGCTTCACCCCAAATGAGTTTGTATTGCCCCATTAGATGCATGTGAAATTAATTGGCATTGTCCATGTATCTCTGTGGTGGAGCTGATAGTCAGCTGAAATTCAGCCCTGTACTTGGGAATCTTGAACAGCTACCAGGATATTGTAACATGAACAAAGTCACTGGAGAGACACTGAAGTGAGTGGATACAGAAGAGTTTTATTCAACAAGGTGAGACACTGTCGGAGGAAAAGGCCTGTTTGACTCAATGTTACATGACATTTTACGTGCTGAAGATCAAAGTGGGGGACTTTGGGATTCTGACATTAACTGTCCCTCTTTCTTTGGGGATTTTTGTGAATGTTTGCGAAGAACAAGAAGTTCAGGATATATATTGCATATGTTTCTCTGATATTAAATGGAACTATTGAACAATGTATCTACGATGCTTCCTTTAAATTACATATAATCTTCCCACCTCCCTCTCTGATGTCCAAAGCTGGGTCCTAATCAAAGATCCACTCAGGCCATGCTCTTTTCCCACTACTGCCCTCAACTAGAAGGTACAAGAGACTCACTATTCACACCATCAGATTCAAAAAATGTTACTACCCCACAACCATCAGGCTCTTGAACAAAAGGGGATAAGTATACTCCATCCATTGAGACGTTCCCACAGCCAATAATCTCACCTTGGGGACTCTTTACCTTGTTATTTAATGTTATTTATTGCAATTTATTTATAGTTGCATTTAGGCAATTTTTTTAATCTTCTGCACTCTACCTGATCTCTCATTGAATCTTACAGATACTATTCTATAGATCTGTTGAGTGTTCCCACAGGAGAGTGAACCTCAGGGTTGTATGTGGGGATATGTACGTGTGGTGAACTATATATACCTGTCTGGACACGCCCCCCACCCCCGCTGACTGCTCCTGTGGCTCCTCCCACGGACCCCGGTATAAAGGCGATTGGAGACACATCCTCAGTCTCCAGGATGTAGTGCGGTGGTCAATTACTGCTTGTTCTTTCTTCCAGCCAATAAAAGCCTATATCTCGCCTCACGTCTCCAAGAGTTATTGATGGTGCATCAGTATGTACTCTGATAATAAAATTTACTTTGAACTTTGTATCGTTTACCAGCTGAGGGAAGTGTGGCAGTGAGGACCAACACCCATCAGTGCAGAGTGAACACATCAATGTGCTTTACTCCTGCCAAACAAGACCATTGCAAACGAACTCCTCCTCTGCTCGCCTTGAGCACGTAGCAAAGTAGGGGCCCTGGAATTAGAATGATGCATATCAAAACCTGAGTTACAGTCAGGGAAATCTGTGAGCACGGCGTGGCAGAGCAGGCCGGCCACGGGTACTGTTGGGCCAGCTAAGCCGTGCACGGATGTCTCCTGGCAGGACCTGCCGCTGCTGCTTTGGCACGAAGCCACCTCTGATGCCCTCCTTGGTCTGGAAACCTGGCTTCACCCAGCAGCGATACAATCCTGACGAAGGGTCTCGGCCCAAAACGTCTACAGTGCTTCTCCCTATAGATGCTGCCTGGCCTGCTGTGTTCCACCAGCATTTTGTGTGTGTTGTTGTTTGAATTTCCAGCATCTGCAGATTTCCTCGTGTTTGAGTGATACAATCCCTTCAGGCAGTGGTAGGTCTTAGCCTGGGCTCAGAAACGGTCGATGCCCATCCCCTGGTAAATGCATTACCAGATATCTGGCACCGCAACCCTTCCATCTCTCAGTCCATCGCAGACCGGGCAGCCAGAATGTCACTATGGATTACCCGTCCTGTTCACCCATCTTGGGTACACTCGGAGGGTAATGAACGGAGCAGGTCTGCCACAAGAAGTTTCTCCCACAGCCCTGTAATTTGTATTAACCCTGTCTATCAATGCCGGCATTATGCCGATCGGGTGCACACGCTAGGCTGACGCGGAGCAAGGCAGCTTTTGTTTTGTACTTGCAGCGTGTGTGAACCTCGTAGTGGGCAGGCTGCAGGACGGGGGGGGGGGGGGGAAGCTGATGTTTGGCTCCACTTTGCTGATTAAAGCAACGAGGGCAATCGAAACATTAAAGCAAGTACGGAGGGTGAGCACCGGCTGCCTGTCTTCTGATCACTTTGCTATGCTACCAGAGAAGGGAGAGCCTGCCACTGCAGAGAGTATTACCCAGGTATTTTTCTACTGTGTTTTGGATGTGGACCTGGACTATAAACTTTTTTTTAACATTCTTACAGCTTCTATATTCTGTGTCTTTTGCTCGTTGTCGATGTGCCTGATCCGATTGGTTCAGTTTTTTTGTGCAGGGAGAGGGATTTGAGGGTTGATGTGCCTGGTTCATTTTTGTTTGTGGGGAGGGGGGATTTGGGGGGGTTGATGATCCTTTCTTTTCTTTCTTCGTTTCATGGCTACCTGGTGAACTGGAAAAATTTCAGAGTTCTAAATTTTGATAATAAAGCTTTGAGCTCACACGCTCCAGAATTAGGGGCATTCTCTGGGGTACCCTGTTTGTTGTTGTTTCCAGTTTCGGGGAGGGGGACCCGACTGAAGGGTGGAGTAAGTTTCTTAAAAAAGGCGCCCATTTGTGGCGGCACGTGCTCTGCGCTGGCTCAGTGGAAGGGTTGATTTTGGGGGACAGAGAAGAGCGCTGGCTCCTGGAAAATGGTTGGCTGTTGATTGATTTTGTTGCAAAATATCATTGGGATCTACGTATTTGTGGACTTCTGTGGTTGTGAAGAAGGATGTGACATCCTGTGTTTTGGTTTTTGTGTAATTGTTCCGGCTCACGGAACTACCCCCACCCCCACCCCCACCCCTATTCTCCGCGAGTAAGCAGATCCTAACCCGAAACGTTGACTGCTTCTTTCAACGGATGCTGCCCGACCTGCTGAGTTCATCCAGCTTTTTTGTACGTCGAGATCCTAACTTAATGGCTCATTTTGATGTCAGAGAGGGGAGATGGTGTGATAAGGTGAAGCGTATCCCTTCAGACTTTGGAGCTGTAGTCCTAAACGTCCAATGGTTTAAATCTGCATTTTCTCTTTTTGTCATTTTGCCATTTTTTGCACTGTTAATGTTTTTGCTCTTTTTCTTCAAGTTTTTCACCTCTGGCGGGCTACACAAACCTTTGCATGGAATGTGCTATTGTGGCCTGCGGTATGATTTTCAAAATCTGCACCTTCACAAGGGCACGTGGCCCTCGCTAAAACCCACGGTGGGACATGCAGGAAGGAAGACCGGGCTGAGTCTCGTGCGATCACCGCATGAGGGGTGGTGTAGCGGTTAGCGTAACACTGTGACAGTGCCAACAACGTGGGGTCAGTTTTGCCGTTGTCTGTAAGGAGTTTGCACGTTCTCCCTGTGACTGAGTAGTTCTCCAGTTTCCTCCCACGGTCCAGAGACGTACTGGTTAACAGGTTCGTTAGTCACATGAGAGTAAGTGGGCAGGTAGGAAGTCATCAAACTTTACAACTCCTCCCTCAGAGTGTCAGACACCCTGAGCCAATAGGCTGGTCCTG